>NC_054704.1:90664769-90707269 GCF_016097555.1 Gigantopelta aegis | reverse complement strand
ATCTCTCCGCTCGCTTCCGAGGGGTATGATGTTTGGATTTCAGAAAGAAACTTTCGGATTTTTTGTTACCCAGTGCAATCTCATTTATAGCTTGCAGCAGAAATAAATAAACACTAAAGCTTGATTATGAAGTTGTGGATGGTGACAGCTTGCACTGTAAATGCTGATTTATAATTCAATCTGTAGATGTTTTTACTGACAGCAAAGCATAACGACCAGCTGTTGTCATAATAATAAACCTAGATATATAACGTTCGGGCTATTCAAGGAAGAATCAGATATTATTTTCGTGTTAAGGTGGGGGATGGCAGGGTTCGAACTTAACGACGGCAATTGCCGTAGCTGTACCCTCTGTAGATAGGGTTTTCTGCTACTAAATTGCCGTAGCTGTACCCTCTGTAAAATAGGGTTTTCTGCTAGAAATTTTGTATTTTTAGATCTCGAACTTAACGACGGCACCGACGGCAATTGCCGTAGCTGTACCCTCTGTAGATAGGATTTTCTGCTACTAAATTGCCGTAGCTGTACCCTCTGTAAAATAGGGGTTTCTGCTAGACAATTTAGTATTTTTAGATCTCGAACTTAACGACGGCACCGACGGCAATTGCCGTAGCTGTACCCTCTGTAGATAGGGTTTTCTGCTACTAAATTGCCGTAGCTGTACCCTCTGTAAAATAGGGTTTTCTGCTAGTAAATTTAGTTATTTTCGATGTCGAACTTAACGACGGCACCGACGGCAATAACCGTAGCTGTACTCGATAAAATAGGGTTTTCTGCTGGTAAATTGAGCTATTTTAGCTGTACCCTCTGTAAAATAGGGGTTTCTGCTAGACAATTTAGTATTTTTAGATCTCGAACTTAACGACGGCACCGACGGCAATTGCCGTAGCTGTACCCTCTGTAGATAGGGTTTTCTGCTACTAAATTGCCGTAGCTGTACCCTCTGTAAAATAGGGTTTTCTGCTAGTAAATTTAGTTATTTTCGATGTCGAACTTAACGACGGCACCGACGGCAATAACCGTAGCTGTACTCGATAAAATAGGGTTTTCTGCTGGTAAATTGAGCTATTTTAGATCTGGAAAGACGGCACCTACGGTAATTGCCGTAGCTGCGATATGAATTGCCGTAGTTCTGGAGCTTTATCCATAACAGTTTTGTTTGTTATTGTCGTGTGTGTTTGCTATATTTCTTGAAATTTTAAAATTAATTAATTAATTTATTTATTTTTATCGCTGGATAAAACACATTGACGCTGTTGAAGAGATAATTTTTGTTTGTTTTAATTTTGTGGTTAGTTCTTGCAAAATTTTCTGGTTTAAAATTTCTCTAGTCAGGCTTAAAATTGCCTTGAATGAGTATTTTTCTTATGGCAAAACATTTTAAAATACCGTAAAGAAAAGTTCTTAAGTTCGAGCCCTGGGCCTCGTTCCACGAAACAATCTTAGCGATAAGATCATATTAACCTTATTCACTTAGAACATTGAATACTGCTACGCCTGTCATTGGCGAAATACAAATCTGGCAATTAAAACAAAATTCAGAGCAAGAAAAATAGTATACATGCATTTTCAATGGCAATTTGTCTTGTCTTTTTGTCCAACTTTGAACTGTAACAGCACTTTAATATATTTATATTACAGAAAATATACCCAAATAATTGTCGCCCAAAATTTGTGTAAAGCGAACTTGTTGTTTCCAATAACACGTGCGATTTTGACACAAAATAAACAGATTCGGTCGAAGATACCAGGTACGGTGAAGATAAACATGTTTTATTTGTTCAAATACAATGCGATCTTATAGGATGGATCGTCTTACACCTCCCAACTAAGCCGTTGAAACTCGCTCTGGGTTGGAGCCGGTACCGACACGCAAAGTCAATACTAATATCTTCCATTCTTAAAGTTGCAATGTTAAAGTTTCAAATGAATTATTTAGCTCTTTAACGTTCATTTGGCATAAACAAATGATTATAGAATACGAAAACTGTTAATGTGCTTGTTACAGAGAAAATCCCTGCACCCCCCACCCCTCTCCCACCCCCGAAGAACGCTTAGCTAAAAATACAAACTACAGAGAAAAACCAGAACCCTATTCAAAACTTCTTCTCACAAATATCCCCCCCCCCAAAAAAAAAAAAAAAAAAAAAAAAAATAATAATAATAATAATAAGAAGAAGAAGAAATAATAAAAAAAAAAATAGAAAGAAAGAAAAAAAGAGAAGAAGTTAAAGGTTGTTTTAAGTTTAACGACACTGGGCTACGTCCCGTTTCCTTTAAACTACGATGCCACCGAAGCCGGTAGTGCATTAAAACGCTGTAAGTTCTATTTATGATCAAATGGATAACTATTCTTGTCAAACAGTGTCCCTTTGTGTAGACTAGACCGCCGCTAAATTGTTTTCACACAAGAGATAAACCGATAAGAAAGATACTAGTTTCTTGTGTAATATGGCCATTCATAGCATTTCCGCATAATAAACCAGGATTATGTTGAAGAAAATAGTCTGAGATTCTGAACCTGTTTTATTGTAAGTGCTGCGACATTAAAGCATGATGACATTTTCATTAAAGCCTCGGCACATAGCTCTCTATTGACAACGCGTCTGAATGCAATAAACGATAAATTAAAAACAAACAAAGGAAGAGAAACAAAAGAAGAAAAGAAAGTTTAAACATATTTCACATAATAGAAATTGTTTTCATAATTATATGTTATTGACGATATCGAAACACAATCTGGTAATAAACACACACACACACACACACACAAAGAGAGAGAGAGAGAGAGAGAGAGAGAGAGAGAGAGAGAGAGAGAGAGAGAGAGAGAGAGAGAGAGAGAGAGAGAGAGAGAGACAGACAGACAGACAGACAGACAGACAGAGAGACAGACAGACAGACAGACAGAGAGAGAGAGAGAGAGAGAGAGAGAGAGAGAGAGAGAGAGAGAGAGACAGACAGACAGATATTGGTATATATATATGTATACAAATTGCATTACAATAATTAAAGATATTTCGTTTCCAACTGTTTTTACATCTATATATATATATATATATATATATATATATATATATATATATATATATATATATATATATATATATATATATATATATATGTGAAATAAATTCAGTTCAGTTTATTTCCGTTTGATTTACGGCATACAAGAACAAAACAGCCTACATCACAAAATGTAAAACCAAATGGTCAACTTCAAACTGTGAAATCAATTGGATATATTATATATATATATATATATATATATATATATATATATATATATATATATATACTCTTCAAAAAAAGTAGGGAAACTCTAATAAGAATTTACAATTGCCAAAATTGTAAGGTATATTAGCCGTGGGGAATGGTTATGATAATAGTGAATTAATTGGGCAAACATTACAACCGGTAGTTCAGTATTACAGTAGGTTTTATTACCACCAAAGATCTTAAAAGACGATTGGGGTCAGAAGTGAAATTTGAAAGTTGACGGGGTTTTCTTTATCAGTAAATCGCAAATTCAAACAAATAAAAATGACTAAAAACAAAACAATAACAACTGTATGGTCAACAGAATAAAAAAGATTGACAGAAATAATGTTCCACTGTGACTAATGAACCTTCCTGGAAATGGTCAAAATCGAGAATAACACCGCACGCATGTGTACGAGGCAACTGTGTGATGCATGTGCAAACTATAGAATGCGTTTCGGTGTGTTGATAAACAGACCTAAACGTTCTTTACTAGAAACAGACCTAAACGTTCTTTACTAGGATGTCTGTGGTTAAAACGTATGTTCGGTCTAATAGTTGACATTAACATTAATATGTCAGGTTCCCCTACTTTTTTGAAGAGTGACGTAACAGTGAATATCAGTTATTAAACAGGTACATTATTACGTTTGGGGAGATACAGGTAGTATAATGATGGACGTTTTGAAGGTAGGGAGAATCGATGTTAGTCATAACTCTGATGCTTGGCTTACGTATTAACTGAATTAGTTTGAAACTCATGCTTTACAATAGCAATATTTCCTACTGTATTTAACACGACATTCATTTAATTGAGGGCATACAAATATAAAATGAAAATCTTATTCAATAGCTTTTCTATCTCAAAATATACAAACATGGTGCATTTTATCCATACAAGTTTATTTCCGTATATCGTACAGCAATTAAGAACAAAACAGATTAAATTTAATAAAAAAAAAAATAGAAAAAAAATAGCGAAGTATAAGCAAACTGTGAAATCAAGTGGCAATATATGACGTTTACAACAAAACATTATGATGCCATCAAAGATAAATGCTTAGTTGTATTATGCTGTGTAGTAATTAAACAGTTTTAAGCAAAGAATACAATAATATTCATTACCTAAAATATTATTTTTAGCGATGAACACAGTAGTATTCATTATCTATTTTTTAAAAACATATACTGTATATTTTTAAATTTATTCTTCTAATTCGTGTGTATATATCGTTGTTTATTTGAATTTAGTATCCTTTTTGAACTGTTACATTTTAATTGTCGACTTCCATGCACATAGAGCATAATACTTCCGTTTCGTCACTGGGTGAGGTTATAATTGCTTGTGTCGAGAAACAAAGGAACACGTGTTAATGACTGTTCTTTGGTCAGTTAGATAAACTGACCACAAGACATTTAATTATATTTTTGCATTGGACAGAAGCTACGTTTATAAAAAATGCCATCAAAACGTGTCAGTTTTCAAAGGACACTGCTGGCGTTTGTTCTGTTATTTAAATCTATTCCTACGTCATAAACATACAACAATGAAACTGATTACGTTACGCGATAACTGGGTCGGTACACCAAACACAATAGCTTTAAAGTAAACACTGCTTGTCAGAAGTACACTAAACTGACTTTAGGATATTACCATAGATGACATACACATCTCTTTTTTATTAATAACTTCTATTGCATTATGTTACAGCATCGTATTATTGGAAGTTGTGAAGCGTAAAAATTACCACAAATATCACAAATAGGGACCCAAAATAGATTTTGCTTATAACATAGTTATTACTGGATCTCCTAGATTAGTATAAATGTTAAACTGTGTTTTGATGTTTTTAAAAGCATGTATTGATTTCTCTCGCTGCAGTCATAAGGGGACGTATTGCTTGCTGTAAGTACACGTGTACTGTAAAATCACTTGTTTTCGTTGTGAGCTAATTTTTGTATAATTTGTGGACTCATCGAATTTAAGAACACAACGAAAATATAATTCATGTATACATATAATATGAATTTATGATAATACATTTCGATTCTCGAATTTAGGTGGAATAGCCGGGCCATCAGGTTGGTGTGGTTTGGTAGGAAGTGTGTGTGTGTGTGTGTGGGGGGGGGGGGGGGGGGGGGGCAATTCAAGCAAGCGCCTCGAATATTCAAAAATTATCTTGTATTGGGGTCTCAAAATCCCCGAGGCCTACTAATTATTATACTGTTATATCAGATTGTTACATAGATATATGTGTATGTGTGACATAGCTCAAAGTATTTTACCGCAAAAGGCACAGTGACATGTTGATTTGTTTATTCCTGTGTGATATTGATATGTCAAAGTAATTCACTATGATTAGCTGTAGTTATTTTAACACGCTGACCCATGTTTGAACCTATGTTGAGGATCCTGTGTGTAGTTCATATCAAAATACTTCCAGTCTGTTAATACTGCATTGTTATAAATGCTTGGATTGGTCCAAATAATATAAGTTTTGCACTACTTTAGAGTATGATTAAAACAAGCTTAAATCGACCGTTTTCGCTGTTTTCGTTACTGTTTAAAATTAATGAAATAATTACTGATGTTGAATCAGTAAATGTTAATGTTTATTGACAACAAAATCAAGATTTTTTTTCCTTTAAAGTTATTTGTCGTAAAAATGTGACAATTCTTTGATTCGGCCACTGACGGAAAAAAAAACGCGAACTTTGGAATGGAGATTCCGATTGTATCGTGTATTAATGTTTTTCACGAAAGAGTTCGCTTGTTATTTGATAGCATGTTATATTGATACAATAGCTATATAGACTAAAACTCATGACTAATGGGCATTATTTCATTCGGGACATAAACGTGATACGAGATCGAAGCTCGTCTTACACACCTGTTGGAGAGAACACTGTGAACTTTCTGGCATTACACGGCGATATCACACATATGGTGGACATCGATTTAAAAACATCTGGAAGCTAAATTATTCACTGAAATTAAATCAACCAAGACGGATTTATTATTTTTACTTTTCATGTATACGTTAATTGTGCAAGCGCCGTAAATAAGAATTATTTGAAAAAGCCGTTAAATTTCGTTTAAACCTAATTTTTGAGGATGTGTATGAAGCAGTATTCTACACTCGTATCCAATACAATGTGTATTTCAACTCGAACAATAAATGTTATCTAACGGACACTCATGAAGTATTCTGTTTATCACCCATTCAGTTTAAAATATCTTCTATCAATAATACTGGTATGTTACTGATCAATATGACGGTGAAGCACTCGCCTGAAGCGCGGTCGATCTAGGATCGATCTCCTTCGGTGGACCCAGTGGGTTATTTCTCGTTCTAGCCAGTGCACCACGACTAGTATATCAAGGCCCGTGGTATTTGCTTTCCCGTCCGTGGGATGGTGCACATGGAAGATTCCGTGCTACTAATGAAAACACGTATCGTGTAACTCTAGACTATGCCGAAATTAACACGTTTGACAGCCAATGTGTTCTAGTGGTGTCGTTAAACAAGACAAACTAACTTTTTACCTGATCAATATGTTCCATTGCAACTATGCTAAACGCAACATATTTCCCTCGGGTTTATGCATTATTTCCATTCCTTATAATAATTTCATTTGGCGAGCATTGTTTAAAACTCCATTATGTGGTCGTAAATAGAATATTACTGAACAAGTTTTTTTCCCTCTTTACATCTGAAAATTAGTTGACTCGACACAATGTCATAAACCTGATACGAAATGGAAGATCGTTTAATGTTCCATTATTATGTTACATAAACAAGGTAATGGCACTTGAGAGTTCTTGTTTAGAATATGCACTCTGATACCTTTGTTGTCATTCTGAAGTCTCTAGCTGACCTCAATAGTTTTTGGGCACGACTACACTAGCGCACGTTACTTCATTACCAGTCTGTGGCGGGACGTAGCTCAGTGGTAAAGCGCTCGCCTGATGCGCGGTCGGTAGACGGGATCGATTCAGGTCGGTGAGCCCATTGGGCTATTTCTCGTTCCAGCTAATGCAACACGACTGGTATAACAAATGCTGTAGTATCTACTATCCTGTCTGTGGGATGGTGCATATAAAAGATCCCTTGCTGCTAATCGAAAAGAGTAGCCCGTGAAGTGGCGACAGCGGGTTTCCTCTCTAAATATCTGTGTGGTCATTAACCATATGTTTGACGTCATATAACCGTAAATAAAATGTGTTGAGTGCGTCGTTAAATAAAACATTTCTTTCTTTTTTTGTTTAAAACTCCATTATGTGGTAATAAATAGGATATTTCTGAACAAGTTTTTTTCCCTCGTGACATCTGAAAATTAGTTGACTCGACACAATGTCATAAACCTGATACGAAATGGAAGATCGTTTAATGTTCCATTATTATGTTACATAAACAAGGTAATGACACTTGAGAGTTCTTGTTTAGAATATGCACTCTAATACCTTTGTTGTCATTCTGAAGTCTCTAGCTGACCGCAATAGTTTTTGGGCACGACTACACTAGCGCACGTTACTTCATTACCAGTCTGTGGCGGGACGTAGCCCAGTGGTAAAGCGTTCGCCTGATGCGCGGTCGGTCAGTGAGCCCATTGGGCTATTTCTCGTTCCAGCTAATGCAACACGACTGGTATAACAAATGCTGTGGTATCTACTATCCTGTCTGTGACATGGTGCATATAAATGATCCCTTGCTACTAATGGAAAATATAACGAGTTTCCTCTTTAAGATGTAAAATGTAAAAATTACCAAATGTTTGACATCCAATAGCTGATTATTAATAAATTTAACTTTAACCTTTTATTACCAGTCTAACGTTATATTTGTGTCAAGCTCACCGTAATCTAACGGGGTTTTTATTACCAGTCTAACGTTATATTTGTGTTAAGCTCACCGTAATCTAACGGGGTTTTTATTACCAGTCTAACGTTATATTGTGTCAAGCTCACCGTAATCTAACGGGGGTTTTATTACCAGGCTAACGTTATATTTGTGTCAAGCTCACCGTAATCTAACGGGTTTTTTATTACCAGTCTAACGTTATATTTGTGTCAAGCTCACCGGGTTTTTATTACCAGTCTAACGTTATATTTGTGTCAAGCTCACCGTAATCTAACGGGGTTTTGGTGGGGGTTTTTAACTAATGCAAAATAAAAACATACGTACAGTTTTAATAAAGTTGTGTGTTATAGCCATCGACGATAATCGTCCACACAGTGTACAAGTCTGTCACCGTGTTTCTTTTTAAATAATATGTAACACCAACCACTTGCACCCCTCCACCGGGCTTTTAAGTGTTAACATACAAGTATTTTTTTTTTTTTTTAAGTGACGTAGCTCAGAGACTATATCCAGAGGTTATGAAAGAATGGCGTGCGATGGAAATAAAATGAAATCAAGATCTATTCTAAATGATCAAATAATGGTTAAGGACCACACAGATATTGAGAGAGGAAACCCGCTGTCGCCGATTAGCAGCAAAGGATCTTTTATTTGCGCTTCCCACAGGTAGGATAGCACAAACCATGGCTTTTGTTGAACCAGTTATGGATCACTGGTCGGTGCAAGTGGTTTACACCTACCCATTGAGCCTTGTGGAGCATTCACTCAGGGTTTGGAGTCGGTATCTGGATTAAAAGCCCCATGCCTCGACTGGGATCCGAACCCAGTACCTACCAGCCTGTAGACCGATGGCCTAACCACTACGCCACCGAGGCCGGTCACAATTCGCCAAGGATGCCGGTACATAAAGCAAAACGTCGCATTTAGAGACAGACAGACAGATATATATATATATATATATATATATATATATATATATATATATATATATATAGGGAGATAGGAGAGAGAGAGAGAGAGAGAGAGAGAGAGAGAGAGAGAGAGAGAGAGAGAGAGAGAGAGAGAGCGTTTGCACACTGGCATAGAACCCACTCTGACTGGCGTCGTTTACCGTCATATTGACCGCTACATCATTTTCTCTGACCACAAGCAACTTAACATTAGTCACTGACATCTACAGTGAATAACGAGACATACTGCTACTAGAGTAACCAATGTTCCTCGCTTAGTGTTGCCCAATTAACCCAAGTCATCTTTAAAGATGGAAACATACCCGCAGACAAGTCTGTGTGAACCGTGCTTGGTGGTATAGTGGTTAAGCCATCGGACATAGGGCTGGTAGGCACCGGTTTCGCTTCCCGGTACCGGCTCCCACCTAGAGCGAGTGTAACAACTATTATGGTAAGGTAGGTGTAACGCCACTACATCAGCCTCTCTCTAAGTGAAACAAAAACAACTTAACCACTGTCGTAGATCGACAGCCTATATTTTTTTATGTATGTGCCCATGACAGCGTGTTTGAACCTTAATTGGACACAAGCTCAAAAATAATAAATAAATAAATAAATACGAATTATGCGAGATGGTTTAGGAGGAGACACACAGCCTCTTGTGACGATGTATATTTGATACAGGTGACCGCATAAACGGGTTTCTTTGTACCCATAGTCAGACTCCGTATAACCAACATGTATGGAATACGACACTGTGTATTGTGGGCGCTAACCCAGGCGTGCAGAGTATACAGCGCGCAGAAAATAGTTATCTTTTGAACCAAATCCTTTTGTTGGGTTATTGTCGTAACTAACTAACTACATGTAATGTAAGATAATTTAATACATACAAAAACCTGTTAGAGCCACTTTTTGCTGCTTTCATGGGGGTTGTATTCACTGTTCAAGGACGGATCTAGGAAATATTTTGCGGAGGTGGATAAAATGGAGGTGAACTAACGGGAAAAGGGCTCATGGACCAAGTAGCCAAAAGTGTATGCCAATGGAAAAAAAACCGAGAAAAAAAACCCCGAGGTCTTCTTTAATATATTAAGTGGGGCGGATCCTCTGCCCGCCTCCCCCTCCCCTCTCCCCCTCACCCCCCCCCCTTGCATCTGCCAAGTTTTCCGATTGGCACAAATTGTGTATTAGCCAAATTAATCACGCTTCCATAGAGAGCATCTTGTGGTTCTAATAGATCGATAATTAATATACCGTAATGTAATATAATTAATATGTACAGTTTACCATGACATACATTTTATATATACACTAATCGCAGAGCCCTACTAGGGCCGGATCAAGACCAGTCGGTAGAGCGCTCGCCTGAGATGATTGGAACGTAGGATCGAACCTCCTCGATGGACCCACTCTGAATTAGTGCCTCACGACAGATATATAAAAGTATATGGCATGTGCTGCCTTGTCTGTGGGGAAGTGCATATAAAAGATTCCTTGCAGCTCATGGGAAAATATAGTGGGTGATATCAGAAGACTGTCGGAATTGCAAAATATGTTTGACATCCAATAGCCGATGGTTAATTAATAAATGCTCTTTAGTGGCGTCGTTAAACAAAACAAACTTTATTGTATTAAAGCTTGTTGGCAGTATATTCGCAGCGACGTCTCCTTCACTAACTATACTAACTCACATATCCTGGATAGGTATCAGTGATAGCTGATATATTTGCCCAGAAGACCGTGCTTGAACCTTAATGGTGTTTAGACATGGGACGCAGGTTATAATGCGTAGAACGTGTGCTTCTTCATCACTCGAGGTATCCCAGCTGTTACTCTTCTGCATACTAACTTACTGGGCCGCTAGGGCGGACCAATGAATGCTTTACGGGAGGGGGGGGGGGGGATAAAGGGCAAAAGGGCACGTGGATCAACTTCCTGAAAAGGTCACTACAAACAATTGAAGTTGTAAACAGTGTTAAAAAGGGAGAATTTATTTGGGGGGGGGGGGGGGCAGGTTCCTTTATCCCCTCTACTAGATCCGCCCTTTGGGCCCAATTAGACGTAGTTGTTAGTAACACCGTGAACAGCATAGCGCCACCAGTAGATGGTAATTAACACATCTCCGTCAATATCGGAATGGTAATTACTAGCATGAGGTCTCCAGCTGTTGCGACTATAGTCTTTATTTTAGCAGTCGTTATTTGTGTTAGTCATAGCACCAACAAAAGAATATACTTTCATCATTACGCCTTACGTAGATCGTGATCGGTTCAAATATTGATTACCATACAGTGTTCTTTATTTTCTTCAGAATGTGATGTTATTCAAGCCAAAAATGAGTAAGCTAATATCGACCTAAACAAACCAGGGCTGTAGAAACGATATGTATAATGATGGGGTGGGGGTGGGGGCACACGCAAATGTATAGTACAATATAAAATGTAAATATTTGGGACGTCATACTGGTGGAGAGAGAGAGAGAGAGAGAGAGAGAGAGAGAGAGAGAGAGAGAGAGAGAGAGAGAGAGAGAGAGAGAGAGAGAGAGAGAGAGAAAATGCACTAGGGAATTTCTCATTACTCACGACATTTTGCTCAGTGTTCTAAATGTTTTTAAAAAATGATAATGTAATCCAATTTGCTGGATGATAAGCCTGTTACCGCTAATACTGTAATAATTTCCGACCACACGCCCGAGGAGGCGGGTCTCGGCTGGAACCTTGTCTCATCTTTTGACGACTTTCCATGAGAGAATCGGTGTAATGGTCATTATATGTACACTTGTGGTCATTCGCGGGTATTTAGCCGTCTCCTAATGTCATTGCCCCCAGCATTGTGTAACAGCCGGACCGGAGTATTTTGATGATTTATTACAAACGTAATGTTGCTCAACTTTCGTTCTCGCGTCGGTTCGGGTTTACCACATACTGTGACGTGGTCCCCGTTAGCGGTGTGGTAACATAGACTGTCACAAGTCTTTAACACAAGCTCAGTTTCGGAAGGAAATGTTTTATTTAACGACGCACTCAACACATTTTATTTACGATTATATGGCGTCACACATATGGTTAAGGACCACAAAGATAGTCTGTCATTCATAGGTCCCCAGTTAAAAACCAAGTTAATATTTACCCCCCCCCCCCCCCCCCCCCCCCCCCCCCCCCACACACACACACAGTTACTGCAAGCCTTTTTCCGATGCCTATGTTATTTAGTGTAATAGAGAAATAACTTGAGAATTATCATATTTCCCAGGCATATTTAACTAGGCATTTCTGGTGGGATTTGGGATTTTTCTCGGTCCAACCAGTACACCACAATTGGTCAAAGGCCGTGGTATGTGTGTGGATATAAAAGATCCCTTGCTGCGGTAGGATAAATGTAGCGGGTTTCCTCTGACGACTACATGTCAGAATTGCCAAATGTTTGACATCCAATAGCCGATGATTAATTAATCAATATGCTCTAGTGATGTCGTTAAACAAAACAAAACTTTAACTTTACTGTTGGGTCTGGTAATGACTCTTTTACACTTTTGCATAATTTTATATAATTAACTCGACAATAGTAGAGTTGTAATGCTTCTGTGCTATCATGTCTGTCGGATGCTGCATATAAAACAAATACCTTGCTACTAATAACAAAATGTTGCGGGTTTTCTCTCTAAGACAAAACATCAACATTACCAAATGTTTTACATCCGTGTTTGACATTTTAATTAATCAATGTGCTCTAGTGGTGTCGTTAAACAAATCAATCTGTAACTATAACATTCGTTGCAACATGTTGTTCAAGATAATATTTATAATGTTTACATTAAAATCAAATTAAAATTGACAATTATACAACACTGATCTCACCTCTTTATAAGGCCAAATAATAAAAAAGAGTTGGTGGTCGTCCCTGCCCGTACCTGAAAAATGCTCCCGCCCCTGAATTTATTTAATTTTTTATTTTGTTAAAAACTGTTAAAAATGCGTCGAGATAGCAGCAATTCAACTTTCGTAAGCACAGTAACGGGTTAAACCATCACCAGGTCCATCTGGCGGCCAGTGAAAGAACTACAACATCCAGGCGCATGCGCTGTTGGCTGTTACTTCCGCAAACAAAATGGTCTCCAGGGCTTTATAAAGTTGTTCACAGAAAGAACCCCCCCCCCCCCCCCCAACCCTGATTTGTGTGATCAAAAGGACCATCACCAACTCTTTTTTTTTATTTGGCCTAAAGGGGCTAGACGTAGCCCAGTGATGCGCGGTCTGTCTAGGATCGATCCCCATCAGTGGACCCATTGGGCTATTTCTCGTTCCAGCCAGTGCTCCACAACTGGTGTAACAAAGGCCGTGGTATGTAGTATCCTGTCTGTGGGATGGTGTATATAAAAGATCCCTTGTTGCTAATCGAAAAGAGTAGCCCATGAAGTGGCGACAGCGGGTTTCCTCTCTCAATATCTCTATGGTCTTTAACCATATGTCCGACGCCATATAACTGTAAATAAAATGTGTTGAGTGCGTCGTTAAATAAAACATTCCTTCCTTCCTTACCTCTTTAAAAACAAGTGGCTGTTTAACAGAGATCAGTACTTGAAGAGGTTTGTCTGTGTAGGTTTGTACCAGTACGCCGAATAATACTTTCAGTAAGTCTATCCCGCCTGGTTGTCTCATCTCGCCGATACAGCAATCCCCAGCGGTTGGACATGGAAGCGGTTTGCAATGCATTAAGCGTACATTCTGATAAATAATAAAACATCACCACGCACGTCAAGTACATTGGCTCGCAGGAATTGTCAACATTCAGCTGTATGTAGTATGTCAATGATGATTTAAACATTAAAGATTAGTGCCCCCCCCCCCCCCGACACACACACACACACACACACACACCTCCTCCATTCCCGCCATTGTTTTAGTTATTGTTCTGCCGCCATCCCCGTGGATCCTCCCGTGATTAGCTGAAGTATTAAAAATGTCTTTTTGTTTGATGGAGAGGGATTCCATCATGTTAGACTAAGGATAAACACAAGAGAAAGAACGTCGCTCAATAATTCCTGTAAGAGTTGGTATTGGCAAACAGATATTGCTATGGCAACGGACATTTTCACAGACTGCTTTTCCTTCGTGGTTTTCTTTGAGAAGAAAAAACCTCAAACTAACGATGTTATCCTAAAACTAAAGTTGCCCACACAAGGTGTATGTAAAGGTAGATAAAGGACTATATATCTATTGTTTTCATTATCACTACTGGAAATTTTTTTTTGAATATGTGCTTGTAATTATATGCTCCTCTGAGAGAAGTTAGAGAGAGAGAGAGAGAGAGAGAGAGAGAGAGAGAGAGAGAGAGAGAGAGAGAGAGAGAGAGAGAGAGAGAGAGAGAGAGAGAGAGAGAGAGAGAGAGACAGAGACAGAGAGAGTGGATATTGGGATGGGAGAGAAGATATTGTTATTGTTATACTATTATAAGTTATGTCTATGAAAGAGAACGCTTGCAAATAAGGAGAAAATATTCGTCTCAAATATGGAGTGTAAAATATATTTAAAATTTTAGTTTAAAACAATTTTGTTTTGTTTAGTGCCATCAGTAGAGCACACTATTAACCATCGTCTGTTGAATGTCAGAGAGCAAATGCTGAGAGAGAGAGAGAGAGAGAGAGAGAGAGAGAGAGAGAGAGAGAGAGAGAGAGAGAGAGAGAGAGAGAGAGAGAGAGAGAGAGAGAGAGAGAGTGTGTGTGAGCGTTTGTTATAACATGCTGATATCGATTGTTCATTTGTTGGTTCTCCAAATGGAAGTAAATAGAAAGAAAAAACTGAGTTTCAATTTTTTTATCTACATAAAATTTAATTAAAACATATTTCAAAAAAAAAAAGTCTCCGAAATGGGTATCAAAACCATTGCAATGGCTGTACGCGACGACCATTAACGGAGAAGACCGGGCTATGACACGTCGCGCACGCCGCAGGTCAAACGACGTATTTAAGGTCGCGTGTCTGGGACTGAGTAAGTTCAGTCGAGCGCCTGCCAACTCCAGAACTCTGTAAACTTACGCAAATATTTGGATAACGAAAACCTTAGAACGCTGATCCTACCATCGTTTTCCATTGAGCCAAGGTATGTTAAAGACTGCAGGAATTCCGTGCTGTTAAAATTTTAAAAAGGCGGAAAATTGTTGAAAGGTGGACGAAAAAACCCACCAAAAAAACCCCAGAGAGAAGAAGCCTCTAATATAAATGTCATATTTATTAACTATTACGGAGATGTAAAGTAAAACGTCGTTCTGTTAGCTGTTGTGTGATGATGTTGTTTTATTTTCGAAATTCTTAAAGAACATAAATGAAATAAAACATCAAATAGCCTTCAGATTCAAATGTCCAGTAAGGAATCAATCAATCAATCAATCAGCCAATCAATCAGCCATTTGACTCGCGCATAAATCCACTGAAGGTTCAAGCACGACTGTCTTGGGCACATTCTGCGCGATTCCTCGGTGAATGTGTCCAAGACAGGGAGGTTGGTTGGTAATAATGGTAATGGAATTTTTCAATTTGAATTAGAAGAGAAATATATATATATATATATATATATATATATATATATATATATATATATATATATATGTATCATAGTAAGTAAATTTACTATTAGAATTTACAACCCCCCCCCCCCCCAAAAAAAAAAAAAAAAAAAAAATTGTATCAGGCCTAAATGTGAAATGAACTGGTCGCAAATAGAGCTGGCAGCCCAAACCAAATATATCTATATCTATATAAATATAATTATATGGGCCCAAAATTGCCATTTCAGAATTAGTTTATAGAACGGTGAAGGAATAAGCAGCATATAGCTAAACACGTAACTAACCATGGGCGTCTGAATCTGAGGAGATTTGCCCCCGAGGACAATCGAATAAATACATAGCTGCTATTATGATATTAATATACACAATTTAAACATCTAGTCTGACGTAAACGATTTGAGTGACATTTATGGACATGACAAACTGTACTTTTTGTCACTGGCTGAAAATGCACAAATCGATTTTGTCATCATAATTTATATAGCACCCAAAGAACGTGCTTTCAACTAAAGAGTTTCGTTCGATTTTTGTTGTATTCCATGTACAATGCATGTGGACGAGGTACTTTAATGGGTGAACTGGTTCACAGATTTACTCAATGCTCACTTTGTTGCTATGTTACTGATATTTTCTGGTGTATATGTCATGCTCACACAAAAACATAACATTATATAAACATAATAATGTATTAATAAACACTTGGGACCGTTAAATACTAAGCTATGACATAAGGCCGCTAGTTAGTGCGCTCCACGCCACGTTTAGACAGGGCGTAACTTTAGGTTGCAATGTACCAAGTATGGAACTTCCGCGTTATTGATCAAAGAAAAAAGATGAAAAGCTAAATTTTTAAATACAAACGACATATTATATTTTCCGGAATAAGTACAAAAATTTAAATAAGTGAAAAGGGGGGGGGGGGGGGTGGGGGGGGGTGGGGGGGATTTAAAACTTTCTTTACTATGATATTAGTAAAATAAAACAGTAAACAAAAGAACAAAACGGTATGAAGGAAATACGAAATATCAAATGACGCGTTGAATTTTATATCAAGGGATAATTATAAAATGTTTTAGAGTTAAACAAGTAAAGTACTACAGAATTGATTTTAAAAACTAAAATACAAAAATTAAGATATACGAAATAGTCTGAATAAAAATAAGGACTACTACTACTACTAATACAATATTAATAATCGTTAAAACAGAAAGAAAGAAAGAAGAATAAAGTAAACAAATATTGGAAAACAAAATAGCATTCCCCATTTTTTAAAAGCATGATTGTACTGAGATCACTTTCAGGTTTATTACTGTAGAAATGTCTTTCCTTTCCTACTCGCATGCGAACATTGCTGAAACGTATATGCCTTTGGATCAGTTATGAAGGCGTGTGTAAACATTGTTTGGGCTCCAAGATACTCTGAAATGTTACCCACCGCGAACTTGACATAAAAAGCTACACATGTTACTTTATATGGTCAGGTGATTGGGACTTGATTTTATATATAATCGTATCTTACGATCCTGGGCCCAATTTCACAAAAAGTCTAGTTTTGCACGTAAACGTAAATCTACGACTAAACCACAATTCTTATTACTATTATAGTTCAACAAATATAGTTAGAAGAACACATATTTTAAAGACAAGAGAAAATGAAATATATTTCATTTTCTTTTGTCTTTAAAATACTCCAGCTTCCGTAATGATGTAATTTTTTGCGTGAAATTGATGCCAAACAGGTATAAACGCACGACCGGTATAACTGCTAGTAGCAGACGTAAGCTTACGATGTTTAATGAAATAGGCCCCATTTCAACAAGTTATTTTTCTCTACATCATCTTACTGTTAATTTGAAAAACGCAAACATGCCAAACGGCTATTAAACCACTGAACTGTTGGTGGTGGTGTTTTAAATAATATTTGTGCTTATATATATACTTGTATATGTTTATGATCACTAAATATATATAAATTAACGAATTTGTTTGCCTTGAGACAGGTTTTGATACATACTCGGGTCTTTGCTTAACACAGTTGCGATTAATAGTTTGGGGTAAACAGTTTTATATTGGGTGGACCACACTCTCTATTAGTCATATTATGGGGCGACAGTAAAGTATATAACGTTATTGGGGCTATGTACCCATGCCCCTTCTTGCCTCACCCCACCCCCACCCCGGCTGCGCCAGTGAGTATAACTCGAAAGGAAATGAAAATGACTATCACCATTTCACATTTATAACTTCGAAATATTAATGTATTACTACTCTGAGCTATTCAGATTTCCAGTCAGGATAGCACACACCACGGAGTTTGGTATACCTCAGTGACTGGGTCTTGAAATAACCACCAGGTCGACGCGTTGCTAGCTTCCTACATCCCAACAGCAGCGAGTTGTGCACAAGATGTTTCTCGGATATCGGGCTCTATTCCCCTCATCAAGTTTGTTTATTGTCGAGCGCTGTTCTGCAGCTGGAACAGAATTTGGCTTCTGTACAAATATTCCTTCTGCTTCATGCATCATTACACCATTCGCTTCGTGCCTTTCATCTCGCCCCAGAGTGGTCGTGTGCTTGTTGGCTGGCGTTATTTATCACGCGATCTGCAGTGAGGCTATCATTCCAAATAAAAGAAAATCACAGTGAAACCATTTATTGAAATCACACTGACGAGGGTAAGTTGTTTTTTTGCGATGCAAGAACTTAACTTTGCTCATATATTCCACTAGTTGTCAATCACGCTGCCTTGGGCTGATATAGAGACATTCTGCTGTCGCCGCTAATTCTCTCTTTCTCTATTTCTCTTTCTTTCTCCGTCTCTCTCTCTGTCTGTCTCTCTGTCGGTATCTCTCTTTCGTTGATAAATAATTAATTTGCATGTAATGTAGCTAGAGTCTGCCGTTTGAACGCTTCTTTGATGTACAGTGGGTCATATTTAACTGATGTCCCATACCACTGGATGGGTCCGTTATAAATGTTATTTCTCCGTTTCAGCAAGTACTAGCATACCAAATGTCGTGATACGTGCTGTCATTGCTGTGGGAAACTGCACATATGATTTCTCCTTCCCTACCCCCCCCCCCCCCCCTCTCTCTCTCTCTCTCTCTCTCTCTCTCTCTCTCTCTCTCTCTCTCTCTCTCTCTCTCTCTCGACCTTGGCTGGCTGAATCTACTTACTGTGTTTCAAAATATTCCAGCTTGTAATGATAATCAAGCTGTATTGTATGCCTGCATGTAAAAGAGATGAATAACAGTATCTCAAATTTACTGTATCCTTATTTGAAATGGTGTATCTACTTATCTCATGTTAAACGTAAGTTTTCTATTTGCACCACTCTCTCTCTCTCTCTCTCTCTCTCTCTCTCTCTCCTTTCTCTCTCTCTCTCTCTCTCTCTCTCTCTCTCTCTCTCTCTCTCTCTCTCTCTCTCTCTCTCTCTCTCAGAATTTGCTGTCTGACATTCAACAGACGATGATTAATAAATAGTGTTCTCTACTGATGGCGTTAAACAAAACAAAATTGTTTTAAACTAAAATTGAAAATATATTTTACACTCCGTATTTGAGACGAATGTTTCTCATTTGCAAGCATTCTCTTTTATAGACATAACTTAGATACTAGATAATAGATAAGCAGACTTGGGGTTTTCCCTCTTAATTATTGTTCACAAATTCAGCCTTTTAATTACATCCCATAATGCTTTATTTTAAACCCATATTGAGAGAACTAGTGTGTGGAATATCGTTTGTAATTCCCAATACCAGCAACATAAAGTGAAATTATTGGTCTTGTTCTTCTTAAATATACAATTCCTAATACGAAGGTCACATAAAAATGTACGGCCAGTGGACTGCCAAGATCTGCCCTTTCGACAAACATTAACACTTTGACTCTATCACTCTATCACTATGACACCGGCCTCGGTGGCGTCGTGGCAGGCCATCGGTCTACAGGCTGGTAGGTACTGGGTTCGGATCCCAGTCGAGGCATGGGATTTTTAATCCAGATACCGACTCCAAACCCTGAGTGAGTGCTCCGCAAGGCTCAATGGGTAGGTGTAAACCACTTGCACCGACCAGTGATCCATAACTGGTTCAACAAAGGCCATGGTTTGTGCTATCCTGCCTGTGGGAAGCGCAACTAAAAGATCCCTTGCTGCCTGTCGAAAAAAAAAAGAGTAGGCTATGTGGCGACAGCGGGTTTCCTCTTCAAAACAGTGTCAAAATGACCATATGTTTGACGTCCAATAGCCGATGATAAGATAAAAAATCAATGTGCTCTAGTGGCGTCGTTAAATAAAACAAACTTTACTATCACTATGACAATGTCGCTGCTGTCAATTCCACGACACTACCGAATGACCACTGGCGACCAGACTGGCTGAATCTACTTACTGTGTTTCAAAATGTTCTAGCTAGTAATGATAACCAAGCTGTATTGTATACATCTATGCAAAAAAGATGAAAGATAAATACTATAACAGTATCTAAAATTTACTTGTATCCTTATTTGTCTCTCTCCGTCAATTTTTTGTTATCTTACTTCACAAAGTCCCTCTCTCTCTCTCTCTCTCTCTCTCTCTCTCTCTCTCTCTCTCTCTCTCTCTCTCTCTCTCTCTCTCAGCATTTGCTGTCTGACATTCAACAGACGGTGATTAATAAATAGTGTGCTCTACTGATGGCGTTAAACAAAACAAAATTGTTTTTAGCTAAAATTTTAAATATATTTTACACTCTATATTTGAGACGAATGTTTCTCCTTATTTGCAAGCATTCTCTTTCATAGACATAACTTATAATAGATAAGCAGACATGGAGTTTTTCCCCTTAATTATTGTTCTCAAATTCAGCCGTTTAATTACATCCCATAATGCTTTATTGTAAACCCATATTTAAGACTGATTTTCTTATTTTAACCCGCGTCATATACAGATGAATCATGCTAACTGATTGTGACAAGAATTGTATATAGATACCAAATTTATTTTACACTATTTAAAGAGTTTCTCTGTGGAAACATTTGGGATTTTTGTTTTTTCTTGTATTGCCTAGTCGTTTGTGTCGACCAAGACATCATCGATTTTGTCCCGAATTCTCGAATTCGTAGTTTTCTATAAATCTTCGACTTTCTCCCGAGCGTAGAAACAGCTAATGACTTGGTGAATTGGAGATTTCGCTATCACAGTCAGCTAAAGTGCTGGAAATCCTCGTCTGTCTAGAGATGAAATTGCATCTGTCGTCTGTTTGACGGATGCAGCCACTAGTTCCCCGATGAGATCCATCATTGTGCCAATAGCAAGACTTTCTATCGATCCGGCTTTTGGCATTTCTTTCCTCGAATGCGATGCTCTCTCATTAGCTAGCCGGAATTGGACTGGTGGCTTTTTTTCTCTGACAAAATTCGAGTGAATTTCGCCATTTTGTCGCTTTTCCTTCGGTGTTCTGACGATAACGATTGACAACCTGTTTTATTGCCCGGCAGAAAATTACTTGAGGCGTTTCTCTGTAAGTAGCGGCGGTGGTTTATATAATGATCTGTTTTATAATATGCTTTTACCCGAATGTTGCTTGCCGAAGTAAGTATGAGAATAGCAAATGGTTGTTGATATGAAATACACACTCATATACAGATTATGCTTATCAATAAGTTTATATGTAGATGCCATTTCGTTATCTAAAGGTATAGACATTCGTCATTTACATTTATAAGACTATGCATAGTTCTATGCTTTTTGAAATACATATATGTGCATATTTATTTACGAGTATATGTGAAACGTGTACGTTTTTGTACTTAACAGTTTTTTTTCTTATTATATTCTGCGCACAGAACGTATTATGTTGTATTCGTATATCTGTATAGTTTTGTAATGCAGTGTAAAATGTGTAGACATCGATAATACAATAGATTTAAGCAAAAGAAGCAAATCATACCACAATCGAAATTGTCAAGTGTTGTCAGTTGGGGTCAAAGGGAGATTGTCACAGCTCATTAATTGTGTCAACGCGATCAGCATTAGGGTAGAAGATTAAAGAGCTTATATACTTCTGGTACAAGCACACCTTTCTAGGACACACTATCTACAATCCTCTAAAATCGAATAGATATCTAGTACACTTCTCGCAATATGGCTACCATGACCCTCAGCTGTGATCTCGCAAAGACACCAAGGGTTAAAAAGGTGGTCACTTGTACTAGTACGAACCGAGTCCAATGAGGTCCGGTAACGGTATTAATGGAAACCTGTATAACAGTTATATAGCAGAAGAAGCAATTTGCTGACTGTATGTATAAGCTGATCTTCTATTCTAATCGGGTCAGTCTTTCCGCCGTGTGCCAGGCTAATATTTATATATATATAAAAAACTGTGTTATTTCAGATTAACCGCAGTTTGCCCGATTGGCCGCTTGAACTGCACATGCATTGCCAAAACTGATTAACTGTAAGTCAGTGTCAGGCTCAAAACACACCGAAGCTGGGCCTGGTTCTGGGTCTGGTCTGGGTCTGGTGGGTATGGTACCAGACGAACTACAGATCTGGCAACAGAAGACATAGAACATGCGCTATATTTTCACACTGCCAGACTGGCAGATGTGGCCTGTGCGAGCCCTTTTTTAATATTTTTTTCTTAATAATCAACAGAAAAGTTAAATATCAACCAAAGTAGACTTCTCACAATTAGTGTTGGTGTTTATGGAACAAAATATATCTAAAGATACGAACGCAGTTAATATATACTCCGCGTCACTATTGAACTTTGAAGGGTCACTCATATTGTTAGTACTACACATGTTAACTATGCCCGTCAAACACACTAATTATGAAAGAAGGAAGGTATGGCCTTCGTAGATTAGGCCCAGAGTGAGGTTTCCTAAGCAGCATTTGGATTTTAATAATGGTACTTCCGGTTATAGGCCACAACAAAATGGTAAAAGTTATGCAAATACATGTACCTACTTTCACCCCAACAAATGGGTTGTTTCATAAACAATGATGATCGATATTTTAGTTCGTGTGCACTTTGAAAAAGTTGGGAGAGAGAGAGAGAGAGAGAGAGAGAGAGAGAGAGAGAGGAGAGAGAGAGAGAGAGAGAGAGAGAGAGAGGGGGGTGGGAGGGGGGGGGGGTTGGGAAGGAGAAATCATATGTGCAGTTTCCCACAGCAATGACAGCACGTATCACGACATTTGGTATGCTAGTACTTGCTGAAACGGAGAAATAACATTTATAACGGACCCATCCAGTGGTATGGGACATCAGTTAAATATGATCCACTGTACATCAATCGAGCGTTCAAACATCAGACTCTAGCTACATTACATGCAAATTAATTATTTATCAAAGATATGATTGAACCTAGTACAAATCGTGCTGTATTGGCAGTGTTATTGCCAGGCAGGCGATCGAACCACTTCGCGTTATCAGCCAGGTAATCGGCAACACGGCAACAGGTGATTCTTTTTATCGGACCAGGTGAATGGCTGTTTGTGTGTGTGTGTTTGTGTGTATGTGTTGCATTACATACCGCTACCAGCACGGACGTAGTAAATCGATACTGGTGGGTGGCTGCAACGCTATGTGAGTTGAAACCATGGTTTTGGTCTTCAAGCTGGTGGGTATGATAAAATTAATTTCCAGGTATAAGCGTATGAGATAGGGGCGGGGAGGGGGTTAGGGCAGTTGCCCCCTAGTGCTGGATCAGTCATTATTAAGATTTTATTGTTTACATTATCCATTTCCGTCCATCCAAAATGTTTTTGGTCATCCTGGTTGTTTTAATATCACAAAATGCATTTTTCGTATTTTTAAAACGCACGTGCGTCTGAGAACAAACGGTTATAGAGTCGAGTTCTAATCTGTTTGTCAGAGTATTTCACCGCTCTTGTTTCACTCTGTTGTAACTTTATCCAAATGTGTTAAAAGGTTTACACATTTAACTAAGCTTAGTGTCCGTTTTCATAAGTTGAAATAATGCGTCTTTTAAAATAAACAATTTGCTCTGAGCAGGGAAAGTCGATCCCGGAAACCTCCATCGCACGCTCGTCTGGTTTTACTTTCATTTCATGTAAACTTATTTTCGTGCTTATATCCAATTAATGTTCAAACACGCAGTCCAGGGAGCACACCTCAGCTACATGGGCTGTCTGACCAGGACAGTGAGTTAGTTGTTAGTAGTTAGTTGTTAGTTGTTAGTAGTTAGTTGTTAGTTGTTAGTAGTTAGTGGTTAGTTGTTAGTTGTTAGTAGTTAGTGGTTAGTTGTTAGTTGTTAGTAGTTAGTGGTTAGTTGTTAGTGGTTAGTAGTTAGTTGTTAGTTGTTAGTAGTTAGTTGTTAGTTGTTAGTGGTTAGTTGTTAGTAGTTAGTTGTTAGTTGTTAGTAGTTAGTTGTTAGTTGTTAGTAGTTAGTGGTTAGTTGTTAGTGGTTAGTTGTTAGTAGTTAGTTGTTAGTAGTTAGTGTTTAGTTGTTAGTAGTTAGTAGTTAGTTGTTAGTAGTTAGTAGTTAGTTGTTAGTAGTTAGTGGTTAGTTGTTAGTAGTTAGTGGTTAGTTGTTAGTAGTTAGTGGTTAGTTGTTAGTAGTTAGTTGTTAGTAGTTAGTGTTTAGTTGTTAGTAGTTAGTAGTTAGTTGTTAGTAGTTAGTGGTTAGTTGTTAGTAGTTAGTAGTTAGTTGTTAGTAGTTAGTGGTTAGTTGTTAGTAGTTAGTGTTTAGTGCGAGAGAAGAGGGTGTAGTAGTCATAAGTCTTACACCTACCCACGGAGTCGTTAAAACTCGCTCTGGGTGGGAGCCGGTACCGGGCTGCGAACCCTGTACCTACTAGCCTTATTTCCGATAGCTTAAGCACGACACCACCGAGACTGGTCTGGTTTTACTTAAATTCACTGTCCCTAATTCCCGAGTTACGTACTTTGTTCGTTTCGGCCACCTAACAGCCGATCTCTATTTTTGTGTTGGGGTGTCGTTAAACATTCATTCATTGTTCGTTTCGGGGTGGGGTGGGGGTGCAATTTGAGCTGTTGTAAATATTAGCTGTATCAAAAGCACATTGAATGTATATTCAGACAGAATTGATAAAGTAATGTGTAAGTTAAGCATAGTTTAAATTTAAAATTCTCGTAAAAGCCATCAAAAGTTGCCTGCCTTATATTCGACTATTCTATCGGCTGATGATCTGGTGAATGGGCGAATTGTAGTATAATGAACATTTGTGTGTTCATTTTAAATTTATATTATTAAAAAATGGTACCATTCTCCATGACAATTTATTATTTAAATATATCTTTATTTATTTTACAGACAGAATCAGTTCTAGGATATCTTGGATTTCGGTTTCCGCGACCTAGAACACGTTCAGCCCGTCCCTTCATTACACATGCCTCATGGTGAGTAAACCTATTTGTGTTTGTTTAACAAATGATTAGTAATACGTTCATATATTATTCAATAAAGAAAACATAGGAAGGAAGGTAAGGACGGACGTCTAACGCCTAAAATAATTGCGTGTGCCGACTTGCGTGGGTCGATGTAAATACATACACATAACATTTTGTCTGGAACTGTTTTAATGTATATATACATTAAAATAATAATAATAATTTTAGAAAAATTTGACTTGCAGTACCTAAGCTTTTCAGGCACATCCAGAAAAAACACATTTAAATTGGCCCAAGTCTAGCCCACAAATTAATGTATTTCAGTAACTTAAGTCTTTTAAAACATTTTGCGCTGGTAAATAAAAAGTCGTGTTACTTTTAAAATCATTGACCCTTGTTAATTAGGCAGTGTAACATTTTCGGGTTTGACAAAAACTTGTATATTGGTATGCTATACATTACATGAGTGAGTACGTTGTAGGAAATCGTCAGCCAAATAACCAATACCAAATACGTTTTTGTCTATCAGATTGGAGAAATGAAAAGGGAAAAGGTAATTAAAAATAAATAAATGTAGAATTGGTAGTGGTGGTGGTGGTGGTAGTAGTAGTAGTAGTAGTAGTAGTAGTAGTAGTAGAAGAGGTGGCTATAGTAGTAGTAGTAGTAGCAGTAGTAGTAGTAGAGGTGGTTATAGTAGTAGTAACAGTAGTAGCAGCAGCAACAACAGTAGTAGCAGCAACAACAGTAGTAGCAGCAACAGTACTAGTAGTAGTAGTAGTAGCAGCAACAGTAGTAGTAGCAGTAACAGTCGTAGCAGCAGCAGTTACAGTAGTAGCAGCAGCAGTAACAGTAGTAGCAGCAGAAGGAGACGTCAGACGGATCTGAACGAATTGTTTAACGACACTGTGCATCACATCTTTAAACAACAGCATTTGTTGTCTGACATATGGTTCTGACACATGGTTAAGAACGAATGGAATGAAGGAAGGAAACAGGCTGCTACCACGCAGGCGATGTTTTTGTTTGTTCATACCCCGATGATATGAACTTAAAAAAATAACAGACAATCCTGAATAGAACAAGAAAATATTTCTGGCACTCGTGCTATGGTAGATTTTTTTTTTTTGACATTCGTCTAAAAAACAAATCAATCCTTGGAGGTCGTTAAAGCTGTTAAATAATTACACTCAGGTGATATACATTTTGTTTTGCTGTATTTCAGGCTGACCAGACCACACCAGCGTATGATATGAACGAATACACAACGAAGGCCACACAACGATTAGCACCCATGGGTAGTCCAAACACAGCTGACCCAGCCAAGAGCGCTAATGGTGCTACGCTTGCCAACGGCATCTTGGGCTATGAGAAGCTGACCCAAAACAAACACACTAGTGAGCTGAAGCGCTTCTTCCACAACACACTGGTGCCCATGTTTCTGATTCTGACGACACCCAATCTGGTCATCATCATGTGGTACACAGCCGTGCACTGTGACGGGAGCTTCGCTCAAATGACGAGGACATTTCAGAATCGTTCTGTGTACGCGGGCCTTTGTGACATTTGGGGTTTAGTCAACACGGGCAGCTTCACCATCAGCATGATTATCGTGGGATACTGCGTCTACGCTCTGGCGATGATGAAACTTCTACCAGGGAAGCAAGTCACAGGACCACTGACTCCAAAGGGTAACACCCCGATATACACGGACAACGGATTTTTGTATTTTCTTGTCACAGTTGGCCTGTTCTGGGTCGGCACGTTATTGCTGAGACCATTAGGTTTAAGTCCATCAATAGTGTACGACAGATTCGACGAGGTTCTGTCCAGCCTGAACATCTTCAGCCTGTTGTTTTGTTTATTTCTCTACTTCAAGGGACTCCTGGCTCCTTCATCCACAGACTCTGGCACGACCGGCAACGTGCTATTTGATTATTACTGGGGCACGGAACTCTATCCCAAGGTGTGGGGATTTGACTTGAAGGTCTTCACGAACTGTCGGTTTGGCATGATGGTCTGGGCACTGCTTGTGTGTGTGTTCGCTCTGAAGAGCTACGAGCTACACGGGTTCGTCGACAGCATGTTCGTCGTCGCAGTCCTCCAGCTTACCTACCTCACCAAGTTTTTCTGGTGGGAGTCCGGGTATATGCGCACCATCGACATTATGCTGGACAGGGCTGGCTATTACATCTGCTGGGGGTGTCTGGTGTTCGTGCCGGGCATGTATGCCTCTGTGAGTCTCTACATGGTGAAGCACCCAGTCCATCTCGGTCCCTTCTGGACCTTAGTGATTCTTTCGTTGGGACTTCTGTCCATCTACATCAACTACCAAGCAGACGCCCAGAAGCAGATCGCCAGATACGCAAATGGAGACTGCGTCATCTGGGGCAAGAAAGCCGAGATCATCAGAGCCAAATACCAGCTGGAAAATGGTGACGTCAAAGAAAGCATCCTTCTCACTTCCGGTTTCTGGGGTCTCGCGCGCCACTTCCATTACTTGCCGGAACTGATGCTCGCGTTCTGTTGGTCGGTGCCGGCGCTGTTCGAGAACGTGATGCCTTATTCCTATTTCCTGTGGCTTGTTATTCTTTTACTTCATCGTAGTTACAGAGATGACGAGAAGTGTCGCAAAAAGTATGGAACATTTTGGCGAGATTACCAACAAAAAGTCCCGCACAGAATTGTGCCCTATTTATTTTAAATTGATGTTTAGACTATCGCACATACAATATATACAAATGACATTGTTTATGCCCTCAATATATCTCATAGACATTGAGATATTTTGTAATTTTTGCATATTAAGTAATTGCTGGTAATAATTGGCATATTTAACAAAATAGATTTTAAAACAAAATATAAATTATTATTATGTAGTTGTTTTTTTTCAATTCAACGACACAAAGATAAATGCAAAACAAACGTTTTAATAATGCTTGCTCTGCTGGAATATGGTTATACCCAATTTCTGTTTTGGACAGGATTTCTGTGGACATTGGAACTCGTGCCCGGAGTGGATATAGCTTGAATCTGTTTACGGATAAAGGAACGATCACAGTTTCTTGTTGTGTCCCGCGATTTTGACGTTTGATTTATTAGATTATTAGAGGCGCTCTTTCCCGCCAAATAAACTACCCCGGTCATTAGTATTTAGGGTGAATTACGTAAGGTTGGTTCTAGAACAGGATGGTTGGTAAGACTCGTTTAATGAGTCTTATAAAAACAAAAGGGATGGGGAACGTAAGGTGGTTACCGGTCTCGTTGACGTAGTAGTTGATCCATCCGCCTTGAGTCTGACAGATGCTGAATTCATATCCCGGTACCGGCCCCACCCAAGGAGAATTTTAGGGGCTCAGTGAGGAGGTGTAACACTAACCAGTAGACATAAACCAACTGTCATGAACAGACAACTGAGGTTTATGCCCAGAACAGCGTACTTGAACCTTGATTGGATTATAAGCACGAAAACAAATTGAAATGAAATAATAATGTGGCTATTTGTGCTTAAACTACCACAGATGTAAGCCCACTACGTCGAATCAACGCTCGCTGACCAGTGATCACTAATTCTGATCCTGGAAAGACGGCCTACATAGTCAAAGTGTTTTACCCAGTGTAGCGTTCTTGACCCTGACATTTGCACATAAAGCTAAAATGAAGTATAAGGCGGCTGGGTAGCGTGTTCAGGTGGCGACAGGGTGTTCGGGAATTAGGAGAGGGCGAGTCTTTGGTGGGGCGTCAGATTAACTTAATAATATAAAACAAATAATTATGATAATAATACGGTACGACATTCATGTCAGACAGTACACATTGTGATAATCGAGTTGAGATGTTTTTGTGTTGACTAGATGCGAGGCACACACACTCGAGTAATCTATTTTCATTTAAAAACATAACGCACAATAAAGATTTATTTCTTTTTTATTTCCGTTTCTGCAGTGTTTAATAACTATAGCAGTTTTAAAATATGTATTTGGACACAATAGTGCTTATATTCCAGAAACACTAACATACGAACGGCAATCTGTACATAAGTAATACAAGATACGCCAATAAGGAGTTTTATATAGAACTTTAATATAGCTACACTACGTGAATTAATTAAGAAATGGCGTAGTGTTCGAAGAAAAAATAACACTGTAGTATATTTTCGTCATTACTTTTTTGTATGTTGTATCCAGATAAAGATCAGACTAGATAAGGGCAAAGAGACAGACACATTGTTAGACAGACACACGTACATACAAATACCACTAGGATGATTCTGTAACGTTCGCATGTCTTCTAGTTTTAATATTGAATGTTGTGCAATTTTGTTTGTAGATTGAATAAATGTCAAAATGTTTAATATGGGAGGTGTGTTGGCAATGTAAGGATGCTAGCCAATTGGGCGGGGTAGGGGTGGGGGTGGAGTGGAGTGCTTCCCTATGTTTTTATCATCTTGTATTTTGTTTTTAATCAGAGATGGTTTTATGGATGCGTATTCTTCGATAACGAGTTATATTTCTCTTATTACTGGGGTGGAGACACATGAGAAGGCATTGGATTCCCACACCACGATACAGCGATGACACATTAAGAAGGGTCGAAACCTAATACAGCCCTACAACTACATAATAACGGATGGTCTAATTTCATCTGCAACAACGCGCGCGCGCACACACACACACACACACACACACACACACACACACACACACGGAGGAAAAGAAAGACACACACATACACGCACACACACACACATATATATATATATATAGAGAGAGAGAGAGAGAGAGAGAGAGAGAGAGAGACGGAGAGATGCAGAGAGAGACACAGACAGGCATAGAGAGAGACGGAGATATGCAGATAGGTACACACACACAGAGGGAGAGAGAGAGAGAGAGAGAGAGAGAGAGAGAGAGAGAGAGAGAGAGAGAGAGAGAGAGAGAATTATGTGAAGCAACGATGGTCTAAACCAGTACATACCAAACGTAGAACCCATTAGTTGTTAAACCCGTCGTAAGTAGGGACTTGAGGGAAATTACAACACAACTGGTGAGTTCGCCAAATCAGTTATGACAGTTGATAGTTGTGACAGTTGATAGTCTGATCCTAGCATTGCACTAAAGAAGCCATGCTCAAAGATGATTTTATCCAAATTGTCAGCATTACATTTTACTAATTTTGTCATTACTTATTTTCTTATGTTGTATGCATAATGTCGTTTTGTTTCACCGGTGTATTTTCACAAGTTGTTTCGACGGTTGTTTTTTATTATGCAGTGTGCAGATTAAATGAGGATTAAAAACATGGGCTTTGTCTTACTCTGTTTTCATTATTCCAAGACGTTGAGATCATCGGTGTAGATTTGATCACATAGGAAAAGTTTGTCAAAGTTTATTGTGTTTAACGACACCACTAGAGCACATTGATTTATTAAACATCGGCTATTGAATGTCAAACTTTTGGTAATTGATCTATAACCTTCTAGAGGAAACCCGTAACATCTTTCTATTGTCAACAAGGGATATTTTATATGCACCATCCCACAGACAGGATACCACAACTTTTGATATACCAGTCGTTGTACATGATCAAGGAGAAATGCAAAACAAATTGAAAAATACTAATATGTAGAAATTACTTTATTCGCATGATGGTCATATCATGTTTATAAAACGAGTTTAAAAATCGTTGATTCAAATTCTAATTTATTGCAAATAATGTATTTATACAAAATGATTGGACACAAGTTATCCAACTGAAGGAAATGTTTTATTTAACGACGCAGGCGGCACATTGTATTTACGGGTATATGGCGTCGGACATATGGTTAAGGACCACACAGATATGAGAGAGGAAACCCACTATCGCCATTTCATGGGCTACTCTTTTTCGATTAACAGCAAGGGATCTTTTATATGCACCATCCCACAGACAGGATAGTACATACCACGGCCTTTGTTACACCAGTTGTGGAGCACTGGCTGGAACGAGAAATAGCCCACTGGGCCCGCCGACGGGGATCGATCCTAGATCCGGCGAATGCTGTACCACTGAGCTTGTCCCACCCCTAAGGTACGAGGGTGTCTCCTAATTACAAACGTTAACCTTTTCTATAACGGTGACTGCAGTTTTTCAATAAAGGAATAAATCAATTAAATGTGTTCTAAAAATGCATTAAAAAGATAAGACGCCACAGTTACGTAACATTAATTTTGTATTTTGTTTGTGTGTTTTTTCGTGTTTTTTTTGTTTAGTTTTTTTTTACTGTAGTAGAAACGTGCTATTCCTTTCGGTTATAACAAAAAGCGTGACTACCATTGAAACGTGTCTGTTTTATACTCATCAAAATTAATTGAGGGCCGGTAGACCTCTCAATCGATTTTGCTAGTGTTATGGTATATTAACACGTTTGCTTGAGTAAGGTTCGACCAATGATACGGAAACGAATGCGAGAAAATGTAGTTTTCTTGTTATGTGATTATTGGCTGAGGAGCTGCTTTGTATGCTGAATTGTTGCACTGGGTTTGACAGGGAAGAGATGCAGTTAGTGAATATGTGCACTTGGTTTACACTGGATACTGCATACTGTCCCCCACAGCACCTTGAAGTCATGCAACATTTGTATAAAATGCACAGAAATGGGTGTGATTCGGTCCCTTAGCCCACATTTGTTTGTTTACATTGATATAACGTGAAAAGGAGCTGGACAACAGGGGTCGTCCTTTTGAGTGTTCATTGGCCCTAGGCAGGTAAGGTTTCTTGTGAAATGCCAATGGCCTGGTGAAATTAATAAAAGTGCTACAGTCACTGGGGCTATACGAGAACAAAATAGTGTAATTAATTGTGGTTTGAGGCCAACACGGCAAACGTGAACTCAGTCTTATCGGATTTGTGTTATCGATAACGCACTCTGAATGGGGAATCATTCTAAGGTCTTGCCCACTGGACAGGGTTATCCATCTTTTGCACGGTGCTAGAAAAATCTGTCTGACCCTAGGGCTAGATAAATCTGCCCGACCCGTGGGCTAAACGATTTCTACATGCGCGTGACGTCATAACTCATGTTTTTACAACGATTGAGGTAATTACTCGTGGTTTTCAGAATTCTGTTTTCTATTTCACGTTGTGTCATTGTTTTAGAAATATATAAACAAATTAATATTTTCAACTTTATATTTATTGGTAAGTTGTTACGTTTTTATGTCGTTGCATGAGCTGGACTATATTTTCCCCGCATATGATTAAATGAGTTTGCAGGTAAAATGTTTACGAATTGTTCTAGAATGAACAAACCGTTCCTTAAAAAAATTAATGTGTTGTTACTGAAATTATATGGGCAAGAAAAGGAATCAATCACCGTTGTGAGGTATAGATAAGGCAATTCCAACCCTCTGGACAAAATGTTTTTTTGTGAGGGCCGAGGTTTACCGATTCTATTAATCTCAGCCAAACAAGCTGACTCTGCGTTCCACTGACGTGATCAACTAGACATCATAGTGTCTGCAAACAAGCTGACTCTGCGTTCCACTGACGTGATCAACTAGACATCATAGTGTCTACAAACAAGCTGACTCTGCGTTCCACTGACGTGATCAACTAGACATCATAGTGTCTACAAACAAGCTGACTCTGCGTTCCACTGACGTGATCAACTAGACATCATAGTGTCTGCAAACAAAATGGCACGTATATCAAAATGTGAACAGTGTTTGTTCACATACTTTATATGCAATCAACAGACTGCCTGAAAAGGGCATTAAAATGAAAATTGTAAACAATTTGTTAAAAAGGGGGCCATTTTTAATGCTTTGAAGGTTTTTGTTTGTTTTGTTTCTTTGAGAGTGGTGGATCGGCAGGTCCTCTTCGTCTCTTCCCTTGAATTCGCCCTTGGATTTACCTCATTTGGTCCACTGGAGTACTTCCTGTTTAGTGTAGTAGAGTTATGGTATAATAGTGCAAAACGTGATACTAACATGCCACTTTGCATGCAGTTAGGCCATCATGTGTAGAGTAAAATTTGATATAGGACCAATCTGACAGTGACCCCTATTGGCCAGATGACGTCACAATTCAAAATGGCCGCCAATTAACTATTTCTGACTCTGTTTGTATCACGTTTAAAAGTGTACGGTATGAAATATGAGCTACAATGACACATTTCAGACAATATTATTACTATTTATGTGTTGCTGTTGTATATTAATAATTATTTTTGAAAACATATAAATATGCTTAACAACAAAAGAAATGTGTCTAATCACAAATATCCTATATGTAACAACCCAATGGCTAAAGCCTAAATATGAATGGAATCGTTAACTTTTTAGAAGATACAGAATGATACAAAACGTCTGTGCCACGTTTCATTGATATTTTTGCCTTGGCCACTGGGATAATGAAGGGTATTTGCGATTAGACGCATTTCGTTTTTGTTCAGTATATTCATATTTTCCAAATATAATGATTAATATATAATAGCAACACATAAATAGAAGATTCGTCACGAGTGTTTTTTAATATGGAAAATATCAAGGTGAGATGGCTACAGATAGTATTACCTTGCCCACCTTTGCCCTTAGGTCCAACGTTACATTTTACTTATAGCTTCATTTGTCACATACTTGGTTTTTAGAAGGAAGGAAATGTTGTATTTAACGACGCATATATATATATATATATATATATATATATATATATATATATATATATATATATATGAGAGAGAGAGAGAGAGAGAGAGAGAGAGAGAGAGAGAGAGAGAGAGAGAGAGAGAGAGGGAGGAGAAAACCAATGTAGCCACTTCATGGGCTACTCTTTTCGATTAGCAGCAAGGGGTCTTTTATATGCACCAGCCCACAGACAGGATAGTACATACCACGGCTTTTGTTACACCAGTCGTGGTGCACTGGCTGAAACCAGCTACTTGGTTTTTAGATGCATATATATATAATATATAAAGACATTAAAACGGTACAGTTCAGAATTAATAAGAAGGGTGTTTGTTTAGCGACGCTTTCACACATGGACACTGCACAACATCTCGTGAACAATATGACTGGTGCCCTCTTCTTCTGTTCGATCGCTTCTGTTCGACAGTTATATAGGGTTTCAAACGAATCACTACGCCATTTTACATGGATTACAGCTAATGTTGAGGGTGGAATGATGGAAATACATGGTAAAATGGTCTCAGATTAGCACATTTTGCCCGAATATCTGTATCAATTTTGTCTGAATTTGAGATTTTGCTCCAGCACTAGTGGGTGGGGAGTGGGGGTTGCAACTGCCCCACCCTCAGCCCCCTGTCTCGTACGTTTATGACTCGCCCTCCTGAACGTGACCCTGGCATGTGTTTATTCAATAGGAGCGACGCGATTGGTTATTCGTGTCTTATTTAGTTTACCAAAAACAAATAGAGTACATTTTGACATGTATAGTCTTGGAGAGTAAACCCGCTACATTTTTCTATGAGTAGCAAGGAATCTTTTATATGCATCATCACATACAGGATAGTACATACCACAACATTTGATACGCCAGTCGTGGTGAACTGGCTAAATCTGAACCACAAAACTGTAATACATTTTAGCGAAGTGGTTTACTTGCTGAAACCAATACGTTTAAGCCTCGGTGTAAGTAAGAGTCGTATGAAATTGCTTCGCTTTTACCTACAGTGTTGTATTATAGTTTCCTTAAGTGTACCCGTAGGCAATACCCTGGATAGGCGTTTGTATAGTTCACTACAGTTGAATGGGTTTGAATTTTATTGTGGAGAGACATTTTAGTGCGGGATTAATTGACTCTTTTAGAATAGAGAAATGGCTAGGCAGTAAGACAACTTTAACACACGAATCGTGGAGTAGTAATGGGGGTAACTAGTGCAGTAGAGTTGTCACATATAGTAGTAAAATAGTGCAAAATGTGACACTAGCATGCCACTTTGCATGCGGTTAGGCCGTCATGTGTAGAGTAAAATCTGATATAGGACCAACTTGACAGTGCCCCATATTGGCCAGGTGACGTCACAATTCAAAATGGCCGCCAATTAACTATTTCTTAATCTATTTGTATCACATTTAAAAGTGCAAGCTATAGAATATTCGCCCCAATGACAATATAATTACTAAATTTCCTATAACTTACCCACGATATCCATGTCATAAGCCCATGTGATAATTTAGTTTATTAACCCGGTTAATAATTGTATGCAAATTTGCAAGGTATATGCAAATTTGCAAGGTCTGTAGGTAATGAGACCGGAACTACTTCGTACTTTCTTTACGAAAAACATGGATTATGTAATCGGAGAAACTGTCATTACTGATAAAACGGGTTATGGAACGATTCAATTTGAATACAAGGTACGTATTGACGGAACTGATTACGAACATTTTTTTAATAAATGTCGGTTATCCTCAGTAGCGAACTGTCAAACGCCGGTGACATCGGATCGCTTGCAGACGACGTCAAGCATTAGATCTAAACTTGACGACACAGGTAGATTTATTCCAGTGTAAAATATCAACCTCGTGTCGTTGATCGGTATCGGCAGAGCCTCGTGTTTTTTTAATATGTAAACTATCAACCTCGTGTCGTTGATCGGTATCGGCAGAAACTCGTGTTTTTGTAATATGTAAACTATCAACCTCGTGTCGTTGATCGGTGTTTTTGTAATATGTAAAATATCAACCTCGTGTCGTTGATCTGTATCGGCAGAACCTCGTGTTTTTGTAATATGTAAACTATCAACCTCGTGTCGTTGATCGGTATCGGCAGAACCTCGTGTTTTTGTAATATGTAAACTATCAACCTCGTGTCGTTGATCGGTATCGGCAGACCCTCGTGTTTTTGTAATATGTAAACTATCAACCTCGTGTCGTTGATCGGTATCGGCAGAGCCTCGACAAAATTAACAAACACTCGGTTGATATTTTCCATATTAAAAAACACTCGTGACGAATCTTCTATTTATGTGTTGCTATTATATATTAATCATTATTTTTGGAAAATATTAATATACTGAACAAAAACGAAATGCGTCTAATCGCAAATACCCTTCATTATCCCAGTGGCCAAGGCAAAAATATCAATGAAACGTGACACAGACGTTTTGTATCATTCTGTATCTTCTAAAAAGTTAACGATTCCATTCATATTTAGGCTTTAGCCATTGGGTTATTACATATAGGATATTTGTGATTAGACACATTTCTTTTGTTGTTAAGCATATTTATATGTTTTCAAAAATAATTATTAATATACAACAGCAACACATAAATAGTAATAATATTGTCTGAAATGTGTCATTGTAGCTCATATTTTATACCGTACACTTTTAAACGTGATACAAACAGAGTCAGAAATAGTTAATTGGCGGCCATTTTGAATTGTGACGTCATCTGGCCAATAGGGGTCACTGTCAGATTGGTCCTATATCAAATTTTACTCTACACATGATGGCCTAACTGCATGCAAAGTGGCATGTTAGTATCACGTTTTGCACTATTATACCATAACTCTACTACACTAAACAGGAAGTACTCCAGTGGACCAAATGAGGTAAATCCAAGGGCGAATTCAAGGGAGGAGACGAAGAGGACCTGCCGATCCACCACTCTCAAAGAAACAAAACAAACAAAAACCTTCAAAGCATTAAAATGGCCCCCTTTTTAACAAATTGTTTACAATTTTCATTTTAATGCCCTTTTCAGGCAGTCTGTTGATTGCATATAAAGTATGTGAACAAACACTGTTCACATTTTGATATACGTGCCATTTTGTTTGCAGACACTATGATGTCTAGTTGATCACGTCAGTGGAACGCAGAGTCAGCTTGTTTGTAGACACTATGATGTCTAGTTGATCACGTCAGTGGAACGCAGAGTCAGCTTGTTTGTAGACACTATGATGTCTAGTTGATCACGTCAGTGGAACGCAGAGTCAGCTTGTTTGGCTGAGATTAATAGAATCGGTAAACCTCGGCCCTCACAAAAAAAACATTTTGTCCAGAGGGTTGGAATTGCCTTATCTATACCTCACAACGGTGATTGATTCTTTTTCTTGCCCATATAATTTCAGTAACAAAACATTAATTTTTTTAAGCAACGGTTTGTTCATTCTAGAACAATTCGTAAACATTTTACCTGCAAACTCATTTAATCATACGCGGGGAAAATATAGTCTAGCTCATGCAACGACATAAAAACGTAACAACTTACCAATAAATATAAAGTTGAAAATATTAATTTGTTTATATATTTCTAAAACAATGACACAACGTGAAATAGAAAACAGAATTCTGAAAACCACGAGTAATTACCTCAATCGTTGTAAAACATGAGTTATGACGTCACGCGCATGTAGAAATCGTTTAGCCCACGGGTCGGGCAGATTTATCTAGCCCTAGGGTCAGACAGATTTTTCTAGCACCGTGCAAAAGATGGATAACCCTGTCCAGTGGGCAAGACCTTAGAATGATTTCCCATTCAGAGTGCGTTATCGATAACACAAATCCGATAAGACTGAGTTCACGTTTGCCGTGTTGGCCTCAAACCACAATTAATTACACTATATTTTCTCATATGGCCCCAGTGACTGTAGCACTTTTATTAATTTCACCAGGCCATTGGCATTTCACAAGAAACCTTACCTGCCTAGGGCCAATGAACACTCAAAAGGACGACCCCTGTTGTCCAGCTCCTTTTCACGTTATATCAATGTAAACAAACACATTTGGGCTAAGGGACCGAATCACACCCATTTCTGTGCATTTTATACAAATGTTGCATGACTTCAAGGTGCTGTGGGGGACAGTATGCAGTATCCAATGTAAACCAAGTGCACATATTCACTAACTGCATCGTCGTCCCTGTTAAACCCAGTGCAACAATTCAGCATACAAAGCAGCTCCTCAGCCAATAATCACATAACAAGAAAACTACATTTTCTCGCATTCGTTTCCGTATCATTGGTCGAACCTTACTCAAGCAAACGTGTTAATATACCATAACACTAGCAAAATCGATTGAGAAGCCTACCGGCCCTCAATTAATTTTGATGAGTATAAAACAGACACGTTTCAATGGTAGTCACGCTTTTTGTTATAGCCGAAAGGAATAGCACGTTTCTACTACAGTCAAAAAACCAAACAAAAAAAACAACAAATTAACAACAACAAAATACAAAATTAATGTTACGTAACTGTGGCGTCTTATCTTTTTAATGCATTTTTAGAACACATTTAATTGATTTATTCCTTTATTGAAAAACTGCAGTCACCGTTATAGAAAAAGTTAACGTTTGTAATTAGGAGACACCCTCGTACTTTGGGGGTGGGACAAGCTCAGTGGTACAGCATTCGCCGGATCTAGGATCGATCCCCGTCGGCGGGCCCAGTGGGCTATTTCTCGTTCCAGCCAGTGCTCCACAACTGGTGTAACAAAGGCCGTGGTATGTACTATCCTGTCTGTGGGATGGTGCATATAAAAGATCCCTTGCTGTTAATCGAAAAAGAGTAGCCCATGAAATGGCGATAGTGGGTTTCCTCTCTCATATCTGTGTGGTCCTTAACCATATGTCCGACGCCATATACCCGTAAATACAATGTGCCGCCTGCGTCGTTAAATAAAACATTTCCTTCAGTTGGATAACTTGTGTCCAATCATTTTGTATAAATACATTATTTGCAATAAATTAGAATTTGAATCAACGATTTTTAAACTCGTTTTATAAACATGATATGACCATCATGCGAATAAAGTAATTTCTACATATTAGTATTTTTCAATTTGTTTTGCATTTCTCCTTGATCATGTACAACGACTGGTATATCAAAAGTTGTGGTATCCTGTCTGTGGGATGGTGCATATAAAATATCCCTTGTTGACAATAGAAAGATGTTGCGGGTTTCCTCTAGAAGGTTATAGGTCAATTACCAAAAGTTTGACATTCAATAGCCGATGTTTAATAAATCAATGTGCTCTAGTGGTGTCGTTAAATACAATAAACTTTGACAAACTTTTCCTATGTGATCAAATCTACACCGAGAGAGAGAGAGAGAGAGAGAGAGAGAGAGAGAGAGAGAGAGAGAGAGAGAGAGAGAGAGAGGGGGGGGGGGGCAGGGGGGGGACAGACAGATAGACAGACAGACGGACACGGACGTGTGGAGTAACAGGGATGAAGCCGAAGATAGACGAAAGGGAACACAAACGGCGCGAGCCGTATGCACACATACATAGTATTCAATATTAAGATGAAACAGATAGGCTTAACATGATACTGTAAAGCAGGATATTAGCAATGCAAAAGCCTTACATAACTGAAAAGGAAATATTCTGGAGACTAGGAAGAAGAGTACTAGAAATAGAAACAAAGAGTGAGAGAAGAAGAAGACCCCCCCCCCCAAAAAAACAAAACAAACAACAACAAAAAAAAAAAAAAAAAAAAAAACCCACAACTTTCTTGAAAGATAAATAAGATCAATGTGATCTTAAGAAGAAAAGAAATTATAGAAAGTCGAGATACATTTCCGAACTGGCGATATTTTGCATAAAAGTATGTTTATTAGCTTATTCGTATATTTTGTTATTAATAAGTTTATACATGAATTTATACAATTTGTTTGAGGAACTGCTGCCACGGTTCCCATGATCATCAAAGTCTTATACAGGCAATTTTTATAAAATATATATTTTTCAATCTGTATTTTATCAATAATGAATCTTAGCATTGCGTTTTTATTTAATCTGATCTTTTGTAATTTCGTTCTATATATATAATACTTAATATTAATAATTAACCAATTAATAAAACAATGCTTTTTTGTTATGATACCAAATAAAACCATGTTTTTATCCAACTGAAATTGTTCACCGTTTTTTAAATGCCCATTCTTCTACTGCTTTCCATAGGACAGTAACTTTAGAGCACTCATAAAATAAGTGTTCCAGTGTTTCTGGCATAAGATGACAAAAATCGCAAATATTAGAATCAACATATTTTATTTTATTTAGAAATATATTTGTAGCTGTTATCCTGTGTAAAATTTTATAATAAAGATGGGTCTTTAATAGTTTTGAATGGTAGAGCATAATACTTTCCCCATACTTGTGAAGTGAAGTCAAAACCCAATACTGAATATCTTTTTTGGGACGTAGGAACTATTATAGTGCGATTTAATATTGCGTATATTTGCTTACTTAGGTTTGTATCGTTTAAAAATAGTTTTATTTTAAAGGAAGAATCGGGTTGCAAACAGTGTTAAAAGTTTGGTTGTTTGATTTTGTTGTTTTACAAATATATAATTTAATGGCTAAAAAATTGGATTGTACTTGATATTTTGTTATGAAAGTATTGTAATTCATTAATGTCCCATTTTCGTCTATTAGATCTTGAATAAATATTATGCCTTTTTGCAAATACTTCATATAAGTAAAAGGTTTGCCGGTTGGTTTTTTAATTTTGCTATTGTACCAAATGTTTAGGCTCATTATATCTTCATTATTATCAGGCGTTTCTTTCTGTTGAATGGTAAGCCAGCTTTGTAACACATCTTTCCAAAAAATATTTTTAATTGTTGTTATTTTTAGCTGAATATAATAATCTCCATATTTAATCATATTTGCTGTCGTTAAACCTGTTACAGCTTGGAAAAGATGTGTCCATTTCGAGTTTGATATTAGAAGTCTTCTTAACCAAGTAGCTTTTAACGCAGTTGTAAAATTTCAAATGTTTAGCATTTTGATGCCTCCATTTACATAGTCTTGCATTAGTACTTCTCTTTTGCCTTTTTCTGGTTTGTTTTGCCAAATAAAATTTAAAAACATTTTATTTATTTGTTTTGTTACTTGATCTGGTACATTTGGTAATGCAATTAATAATAATCACGGTTCTAAAGTTGGCATCATCGATAATATGACGACACTATGGTTGACACAAATGTAGTTTGATGTGAGACACACAAATCATATCAAATCACACTGTAAATCGTAGCAAAGCATTACGCCCTTTGTTGGTGGTTATACACTTAAAGCCGCAGACCCTAGTTTCAGCCTGTGAAAAATGACACTAAATATGTTTCACACTAAGTATAGTTAATATACCAACCTGCAACATATTTGTATAAAGTTACAATTGAGTGAAACAAGAGTCTGTAACACTAAAACGGGGAAATACCCTTCAAAAATAAACCAGGGCGCTTCTCCGTAACAGTTACTTCTCAGACGCTCGTGCATTTTTTAAAGATGAAACATGCACTGTGTGGTATTACAAACACTAAAATGACAAGAAACACTTCGGATGTACGGAAATGGATAATCTAAACAATATAATATAAGTCATGTCTTATTTCAAATATTAAAAATGGCCCCAAGAGTGAAAAATATATATCGTAGCCTTTAAAAACTAGGGTCTGTCCCTTTAAGTTGATTGATGTATCCAGGTGTACAGGTCCTGATGGCTTGTTAACAAATGACCCAACGACAGCTTGTATATTAACTGGCTTACTAACGAAAGACATTTAATGGCTTTATGACATGGATATTACAGGTAATGATATATACACATGAACTGTTGGTGGTGTTTATATACATATATAATTGATTGGTTGATTGACTGAATGATTGTTTGAAACAGATTGTATTGCATATTATATGTATAAAGGAATGTGCACAAGTTATCCCACTTAGAATTAACTGTCATAATTATAAATATCATAATAACAATGCCAACGACTACAACTATTATAAAAATAAAACATTCATAACAAAGTAAATGCACAGAAAAGTAATACAAAAGACGAAAATGAAAGTAAAACAAAAAATAAAACACAGTACATAGACATTTTATTTTCTGTTATTTTCTGTTCAGACACCCGCCTGTCGATATATAAATAATAAACCGGTTTTGAGTTAATTAGACATTATTTTATTTATCATATGGTTTTGTTTGTTTAACATGTATTTGAACATGATGGAATATTTGTTTGTTAGTGTACTAACTGTAGATTTAATATATATACATACATACATACACACATACATACATACATACATACATACATACATACATACATACATACATACATACATACACACAGTATTGTTATTCATAATATATGATATTGACAATACCGGAACACACGGGATTAATAATGTCTTTATCATATAATATAAAACTTTATTATCCACATACTTTTGAATTTTTATATTGATGTAGTTCATCATTTACTGTTTACATTTATCATAGTTTGACACTCAATAGCCGATGTATTTTTCGTGCAGGTGTGTCGTTAAACATCCATTCATTCATTCATTCATTCATTATTATTCCACATGGTTCAAGATATAGAGGAAATATAACCAATGTTGACCCACACGTGTACGCTGATTAGGGTACAATGAATGGCGTCATTTTGGGAAGCGAGCGTATACGTCTCCATTAGCATACGTTAATAAGAATTTTTCTATCAAAATTAAACTTTGAAACCAATTTTATTTTGCCCCCTTGAATT
>NC_054704.1:90587321-90664569 GCF_016097555.1 Gigantopelta aegis | reverse complement strand
CAAAATTATGATGATAGGCGATTTTAATTGGAAACCAGTCCGATTTTATTGTAAATGATCAACTGCACAGTTCTATGCTCGACTCGTTACCGTCACTGTTTACATATGCAAATGACGTGCAGATGGCTCGACGCACAAACCCAGATGTCGTTGTGAACGACTTCGGGAACAGGCTCTTAAATATATGTAAAAGCACCTCTCTTCGTATTGCAAACGGAAGACACACAGGTGGCTTCGCTAATGATTACACCTTCTGTGGTGCTAATGGATATAGTGTAATTGATTACATTCTTACAAGCTTTGAAATGTTTGAATATATTAGCAAGTATATTGTATGCAGTTTTACTGAATATTCTAACCACGCCCCCTTGCACTGTCAGCTCAAGTTGTCTATGCCAATCACGCACGAGTGCAAAATAACTATAGATGATGAGTCAGATTATAATGTCAAGGACGTCTTTAAATGGAAAGATGAGTATAAACATCAGTGTGTGATGGCAGTACGTATAAATTATGATGAGCTTATTAATTCTGATTTCATATCCGAGGAAGCTGTTAATAATGCGGTTAATATGTTCACTGATAAATTAAAAACAATTATGTCGCCTTTTTGTAAAACAGTACCAAAACACAATGACGAAACAAGAAATCGTAAGAAACCACATTCAAATACTGACAAGCCTTGGTTTAAAGACGATTTGAAACAGCTATATCGTGCATACAAAAGTAAATTGGATGATTTTAATAAATTAAAAAATGATCATATACATAGACAATTAATAACGGTGAAAAAACGCTATAAGGTTCAAGAATCTATACTAAAAAGGAAATTACTTACAGTATGAAGGAAATATGTTGGAGTATGTAAGAATGAACAATCCTAAAGAATATTATAGCAAAATTAAAAATAAAAAGACCTTGCAACCCAGTTTTTTACTGAATGAACTATTTGAACATTTTAAGTCACTATCCGATAGGTCTGATGAGAATGAGATAGATCGAGATGTATTTGATGCTGGTGTCGACAATACTTGTGTTTATGAAAGTCTTGATGCTGAAATTACAGTAGACGAAATTAACACAGCGATCTCAAAAGGGATAAAGCTTGTGGCTTGGATGGGCTTATAAATGAATATTTTATAGAATGTAAAGAAATACTGTCACCTTTGCTGTTAATTCTGTTTAACAAAATTCTAAATTCAGGTTATTTCCCCGAGAGCTGGTCAACCGTAATAATTGTTCATGTGCATAAAAAAGGTAATGGTAATGACCCAAACAATTTTCGAGGTATTAGTCTGTTAAGTCATCTTGGTAAACTATTCACTTCCATTTTAAACAAAAGATTACTTAATTGGTCGGAAATAAACAACATCGTAAGTGATGCTCAGTTCGGTTTTAAACTAGGCTACAGGACAACAGATGCAATATTTTCTCTGAACTCTATAATAGGAAACACCTTGGCTACAAAGGGGAGGCTTTATTGTGCATTTGTAGATTTCTCTAAATCGTTCGACTCGGCAAATAGAGACTACTTATGGTACAAAGTGTCACGGGGATTCTATAATTCCCGTAACTGAATAAAACACGATTATCAAAATATCTCTCCTAACTGTATATCTATTAGATCTCTCTGTAACAGGCTGTTAAACCCTAGTATGGCTCGTCTCTAGGTATGATCAGAGATACGATCTTATATAAAGTATATATTATTATAGCACGTTAGTTCTCTAGAAACACAACAAAAACACAATACACTTTGGAATCTGTATTAATCTACGCTGACAAAGTACAGCCGTAGTAGTTAATTAATAACAGCAATAATAACAACCCAGAACTGATCACTTAATTAGTTAATCTCTAGGTGTCTAGTTACACAATATGCGAATCACTTCACCGTTACACCACACCCACACGTGTGATAATTGAGAAACGCTTCCAGGAGAAGTTAATTAATAAAGGAATTACAACACCATTCCTAACTGGTTAATTTTTAGTTAACCCTTACTACTCGTTCAGTAACGTGTGATAATTTAGGAATGCTTGCAGGGGAACTTAATTAATAAAGGAATTACAGCTCTATTCCTAACGGGTTAATTTTTAATTAACCCTAACTACTCATTCAGTAACCTTGTAACACAGAATTAATACTTATCACAATAAAGACAATAACCTACAGTGTACCTAGGTCGTCTAGGATGACTGGCTAAGCTTTATATTACCAAATACTCGTATAATGTTAGAACAAAAAGTCTACGATTTACTTCGTCAGATGACCGAAGACACTGTCTAAAGAATATTGGTATAATACAGTATTAAAATATTTAAAGTCACATCAATCACATCAAGGTTATACACAGAGCAGAAAATATATTTACCAAAGTCCAAACGGACTAACGTTCCCTCGGAGCCTTCCTATTCGTTTCTCCTAGATATCTCTAAATTCTAGCTATTTATTATAATTCAGGATTTTGCCTGGGGGGTACAAGGCGGTACCTCACGTATCATCTCATATTCCAACTCTACTAGAGTCGGTATATTTCTCTCTGATCGTCAGACTTACTGACGCCATCGTCGCCAAATCACGGTTGTAAAAACCGCACTCGCAGAGGTATTACGTAACTACTCGCCACATGGCCTCCGCACCTGGCTAAGGGTGTGTATTAGGCGTACCGATCGAGGACTGTCGCGCAGAAGTATTACGTAACAAGTTGCCCATCTGGGCTTAAGTGCAATTAAACTGCACACGGCCCTCTAACACAAGTAAAATCGCCACAGGCGAAACAAATTTAAGAGCATATTCCGTCACACACCCCCACCTCAAAAAGGATATTTCCTCTACTCTAAGAATAGGGAAATATACTACATTAAAACTAAAAGGTGCGTTAACCGACGCATACGGGCATTTATAACACATGTAATAATAAGGTGACTACCAGTAATCACACTGAGTCTCTGAGTCCCTGGTATACAAATAAAACATATATAAACAAAACAGAAATAAAGAATGTCAACACATTATCATAACGTTCAACTTCGGGACAGGGCATCAGCGATTACATTGGATGTGCCCTTGATAGGTTCAATGGTAATTGGGTATTCTTGCAGAAGAAGACTCCATCTCAAAACTCTCTGGTTGGAGGCTTTCATTAGGATGGTCCAGTCCGTCTTCGTCTTCTTGGAACAGCACAGCTCCAGCACCCACGTCACTGGTACCCACAGCTAGCTTGAACGGCATTCGGTAGTCTGGTGCTGCCATCACGGGAGACGAGTAGCGCCTCTGCTTCAGACGGTTGAATGACTTCTCGCATTCACCTGACCAATGGAACTTCGTTTCCTTCCTTTTCAGCGTCGCACGTTTTCCAGGTTTTCTCCGATAGGCATGCTGTCGAATCGGGGTAGCATTGGGTTCCAAGCGCACATCTTGGCTTACGGTATTGGTAACCGTTGGAAGGTTCTGACAAATGGAAACATTGTCTTGTATCACTGTAGTCAGCTTTGCTCGCTGGGGGTTCAAGTCTGCTAGAATCTGGCCGTTGGCCAACTTGACCTCTGCAGTCTTGACGTCATCACAGGAAATTGAGTGTCTCTCAATTTGGACCGGTCTCTCTGGAACTATCGGCAGTCTGTCAAAATAACCTTTTAGCAAATTGATGTGACAATACTTACGTTTCCTAACCCTATCAGGAGTGTTTATCACATACCCTGTCTCATTAACTCGTTTGTGCACAACATAGGGCCCGAAATACCTGTTCTGCACAGAACCCCGTTTAATGGGAAGGTACAGCAGCACCTTATCCCCTGGTTTAAATTCCCGACTCCTAGTCTTCCTATCAAACACTGATTTTATTTTGCTCTGAGCATGGCTCAGTTGCTTCCTAGCCTTCCTATCAAACTCTGATTTTATTTTGTTCTGAGCATGGCTCAGTTGCTTCCTAGCCTTCCTATCCCTAACTCTCCTATTCATTAATACTCCCTTGTCCACAGTTAACAAGGTAGTGCGAGCTGCCAACAAACTTGGATCAGCCCCCTGCTCTAGAACTAACTCTTGTCTATTACAAGGTGAATCCCCTCTATCAAACACAACTGGTTCAATTCCCCTCTGCGGGAGATCAACAGGTTCCACCACATTTAATTTGTCAGTTGACTTATCTACCATTTTACTGATAACCTCATCCACTCCAATTTCATGGCTCACACACGTATCAGACAAATCACAAATATCCTCTGCCTCTTGTGCTAACCTACTGGCCATAACCCTAGTCTTTACACACGCAGGATACTTAATCTCATCAACCTCACTCTCTTCTATTGGTAACGTGCTGTCTTTAATTAACAGTTGGTCACATTTCGGCTGACAACACTGACTAGTCAAATCATTTCCGAACAAAACTCCTATGTTTTCAACAGGCAAGTCCTTCACAACACCCATAATGACTGGTCCCGTCACAAACTTCGAACACAAGAAAACCTTATGTAACCTGACAACCATATTTTCTCCAGTAACCGAGGTTAAGGCCAAACTACGTCCTATGTCTGAATTTTCAATACCAGCTAAACACTCTTGCGTTATCAGACTCTGACTACACCCGGTATCTCTATAGATTGATATTGCCTTAGGACACAACTCTTGTTTCACATCACAAACCATACCAGTGGACACATACGGGTTTACTTTCTCTGCCATGGGACTAACCATTAACTCTCTCGCTAACGGAGCTGACCTCACTAAACCGACCACTTGCGCATTATCGCGTTTCCTTTTAAAACAGTCCCCGATAAGATGGTTATCCTTTTTACAGTAACTGCAATGTGGACGAAAAGTTCGTGCATTGGCTGATAATGCAGGTCTATCCTTACTTTGCCCACCAGGTGCATTCCTGGCCTGACTAGCTGACCAACTAGATGACTCTCCCCGATAGTTACTTTCCCGGGAAAAACCTGGCTGAAATTTCTTCTTATCACCCTGTTGTAAAGAGCTACCCGGTACTGCCTGAGCTTTGTGTATTAACACGTAATCATCTGCCACTATGCCTGTCTCCTCTATCTTTTTGACATCACGATCCTCTAAATGAATACGTAAGCTAACTGGTAATCCATTTTTAATGTCCTGTAAGATCAACAACTCCCGTAACTCGGTATATGACTCTACCTGATGAGAAACAACCCATTTATCAAACATCCCTGCCTTCTTAGCCACAAACTCACTATAAGACTGACCCTGCGTTTTTCTCAACTCCCTATACCGTAAACGATAATCCTCAGGACGTAATTCTTACGCCCTCAACACTGCCGTCTTAACTAGGTCGTACTGACTTGCTCGCTCATCACTCATTGAATTATAAGCTACACTAGCCTTCCCCTTAAACTTAGACACGGCTAACAATGTCCACTTAGACTGCGGCTAATTTAGCTGCTTAGTGGCCCGTTCAAAAATTTGGAAAAACATATCTACCTCCTGGTCATCAAATACCGGCACTGATCTATAAGCCTCCGACATGTTAAACCCATTTCCGGCTTCTCGTCTAACTTCTTCAGTATTCAACTTTAACTCATGTTCCACTTTTAATTTTTCTAACTGGAATTCTCTATCTCTATGTCTATCTTCTCTATCTCTCTCTTCTCTTTCTCTCTCTCTCTCTTCTCTTACTCTCTCTCTCTATCCCTATCTTCGTTTTCTCTATCCCTATCTTCTTTTTCTCTATCCCTATTTTCTTTTTCTCTATCTCTATCTTCTCTTTCTCTCTCCCTCTCTCTATCTAATGCACGTTCTTCTCTTTCTCTCTCTTTCTCTTCTCTTTCGTACTCAAGCTTTTCAAAAGCTAATTGTTGTTCCACACTTAACTCATTTATCTCTATCTCTGGAACAATCTCACTGTCTTCCATAACAGGCCTATCACCAAAAACTTCCTGGATAATAATTGTCTTTATATCACCTAAGGTTTTAGCTGATGTTAAATCAATTTCTCGCTCACCCGCGATTTCAACTAACTCGGCCTTACGTGCTCGCTTAATATCCACTACACTGAGCGTAGGCCTATCCAGCAAATTCTTATCCATGTTTAGATATGACGCACTTATTATTAATAAATTTTCTAGTGAACAACGTGCTACTTCTGGTAAATTTGTAAAAATAATTTATAAAGCCCCCATTTACAAACAATACTTTTTTAAATATGCATGTCCCGTTTCAGATCCCGTTCCCCCAATTTTCTACTCATGTCACGGGGATTCTATAATTCCCGTAACTGAATAAAACACGATTATCAAAATATCTCTCCTAACTGTATATCTATTAGATCTCTCTGTAACAGGCTGTTAAACACTAGTATGGCTCGTCTCTAGGTATGATCAGAGATACGATCTTATATAAAGTATATATTATTATAGCACGTTAGTTCTCTAGAAACACAACAGAAACACAATACACTTTGGAATCTGTATTAATCTACGCTGACAAAGTACAGCCGTAGTAGTTAATTAATAACAGCAATAATAACAACCCAGAACTGATCACTTAATTAGTTAATCTCTAGGTGTCTAGTTGCACAATATGCGAATCACTTCACCATTACACCACACCCACACGTGTGATAATTGAGAAACGCTTCCAGGAGAAGTTAATTAATAAAGGAATTACAACACCATTCCTAACTGGTTAATTTTTAGTTAACCCTTACTACTCGTTCAGTAACGTGTGATAATTTAGGAACGCTTGCAGGGGAACTTAATTAATAAAGGAATTACAGCTCTATTCCTAACGGGTTAATTTTTAATTAACCCTAACTACTCATTCAGTAACCTTGTAACACAGAATTAATACTTATCACAATAAAGACAATAACCTACAGTGTACCTAGGTTGTCTAGGATGACTGGCTAAGCTTTATATTACCAAATACTCGTATAATGTTAGAACAAAAAGTCTACGATTTACTTCGTCAGATGACCGAAGACACTGTCTAAAGAATATTGGTATAATACGGTATCAAAATATTTAAAGTCACATCAATCACATCAAGGTTATACACAGAGCAGAAAATATATTTACCAAAGTCCAAACGGACTAACGTTCCCTCGGAGCCTTCCTATTCGTTTCTCCTAGATATCTCTAAATTCTAGCTATTTATTATAATTCAGGATTTTGCCTGGGGGGTACAAGGCGGTACCTCACGTATCATCTCATATTCCAATTCTACTAGATTCGATATATTTCTCTCTGATCGTCAGACTTACTGACGCCATCGTCGCCAAATCACGGTTGTAAAAACCGCACTCGCAGAGGTATTACGTAACTACTCGCCACATGGCCTCCGCACCTGGCTAAGGGTGTGTATTAGGCGTACCGATCGAGGACTGTCGCGCAGAAATATTACGTAACAAGTTGCCCATCTGGGCTTAAGTGCAATTAAACTGCACACGGCCCTCTAACACAAGTAAAATCGCCACAGGCGAAACAAATTTAAGAGCATATTCCGTCACACAAAGTATCAAAGGTCGGAATCCGGGGTAAACTATTAAATGTAATCCGATCTGTATACCAAAATATTAAAGCATGCGTAACACAAAATGAAAAACTAACAGATTATTTCACCAGTTATCTTGGCTTAGCCCAAGGGGAAGTAATTTCCCCAATTCTATTCAATTTATATGTCAATGATTGTGAAATCTATTCTTGTTAATGTATGCAGACGATATGGTTCTATTTGCCGAGTCAGTTGAAGGTTTACAACATGCATTGGATAATTTGTTCACATATTGCAATCAATGGAAACTGTCTGTTAACGTCCAGAAGACAAAAAAATTTGTTTTTTGAAATAGAGGTGCTGTTTAAGAAAATGAAAAATGGTTGTATAATGGTACATTTTAGATATTGTTGATAATTTTACTTATTTAGGTATGGCATTTAGTTATAATAACATATTCAATGTTGCCCAAAAGAAGCTATCGGACCAATGCAGAAATGCTAAATTTTATATGCTACACAAGTTAGCGGACTACTCCTTAAATTATAAAACAACATGCAGTTTATTTGACACATACGTAAATAATATCTTATCATATTCTTCTGAGGTGTGGGGCATTCACAGAGGTGCCAATATAGAACAAGTGCATATCGATTTCTGTAAGCAATTGCTCGGCGTTAAACAATCTACACATAATGCATCTGTTTATTGTGAATTATCCCCTGAAATATCAAAGAATGTACAGAATACTTAAGTGCAACTACTGACTACTGAAAACTGTATTTTGAAAACAGCGTTAAAAAAATTGGTAATATTGAATAACACATTAAAATCTTGTTCTAATAACTGGGCAGGTTTTGTAAAAAAACAACTTTAAATGAACTAGAATTTGGTCATCTTTGGATAAACCAGAATGTCATCAACGTCAATTATACTCTAATGAAAATGAAGCTGCATATGTTTGACCAAGCTAAGCAGAATCTGCTAAATGAAATTCAGATATCAACAAAATGTACATTATATAAACATATTGTAATGGATATTACTCTGCAATTTTATTTGTGTAAGCACACTATAAAAAAGTACATAACTAAATTAAGATTATCATCACTCGACTTGGAAATTGAAAGAAGAAGATACCATAATAGTGAACGCAATAATAGAAAATGTCACCATTGTAATAACGATGTTTAGATGAATACCACTTCAAGCTAGTTTGCCCATTATTCCAAGACTTAAGAGACCGATATATCAAGTTATGCTACAGACGAAATCCTTCTGTCTATATACAGCTGATGCAAACACAAAACTATAAAGATTTAATTAATATTGGTAAATATATTTGTTTGGCATACAAGTTACGGCACTCATCTGTTGTCTAATATTATAAAAGTTATTACGTTTCAGACGCATATGTTATAACTTTGAATGTATTACTTCCATGCTTGTACTTATTTAATATCTTTTGGTTTATATATTTTAATGTATTGTTACTTAAAGGGACACACCCTAGTTACGGCTAGTTGTTAACCATTACGGCGTTGTTTTTCGCTATTAAACCCATTTTTTCACAAATAAAATTGCACTTTACTTACCGTTTATTATTTAGAATATACATTTCCATTCACCTGAAGTGTTTTTTGGTAATCCTGGTAATCCTGGTGTTTGTAATACCACAAAATGCATTTTTCGTATTTCTGAAAAACGGACGCACGTTTGAGAAAAAAACTGTTGAGCAGACAAAGTCTAATCTATTTTTAGACGGGATATTTCAATTTCAATGTCACAGACGTTGGTATACCACGTGACCGTTATCATTTTGCTTCGGTTTGTTTTCTCGTGCACGGTTCGCGCAATCAACATCCGATTTGTTGTTGTTCATTTGTGAGATTTTTCTTCACAGTTCGTGAACATTTTCAGTAACAATAAAGTTCAGACAAGTAAGTATCTCAATACAAAACGTTACAAAACAAAATAATTTTGCTAAGTCCTACGATATCTGGAGAGGGGATACAACCAGGACAGAACAGTTGGAGAGCATGTCCAGGAGAGGTGAAAAGAACGCACCCCAAGTCTGTGAAATTTGTCGTGACGTAGGCATTGTTGTGCTTCGAGCGACATCTACCGGTGACATCAGAATACAAACTTTCATCGATATAAAACCTGATTTTTCACTCCATTTGATAAAAACGTGATCTAAGTGTGTTACAGGTTTGTAGATTAACCAAATTATAATTTATTTTCGCTGGATGGAACTAGGGTGTGCGACTTTAATATGTTAGATCAAAAGTATGTGATTCATTGTATATAATAATTTAATTCTCCTGTGTGTTTATATATGCTGTGTAAATATGTTGTGCTGATAAGCTTGTATCTTAAAGCAATAAACGAATTGAATTGAATTGATATTAATTGTTTATACCTTGATAGACGTAAAATAAATAACAGACAATCTTTAAATAAGATCTACATATATGACCTGTAAAATCTACATATAAAAGGTGACGATTATCATTGATAGCGATGCAACAAACAAGTTTATTCAAAGTGGGACGTGTGTTTGCACTTTGCATTAGTACATGTTGTTATAGTACTGGTGCGATCAGACTAACTCTAAAAACTGTTTCGATAATTTTCTTCCATTAGGTTGACAACGTTCTAGTACTGGAGCCAGTGACTAAGGATTTTGTTACCGACATGCTGCCATATTTAAAAGCAGGAAACTTCACTAACACAGGTGGAGATATGACACCCGAACCGCTGAATTATTTTAGCGAGACGTATCCATATACTTTGGTAGGTAATATCTAAAACAAACATGACATAGTCCTAATACAGAACTGTAATATGAAAATTTTAAAGTTTTTGTTTTGTTTAACGACACCATTAGAGAATATCGATTAATTAATGAACGGCTATTGGATGTCAAACATTTGGTAATTCTGACACGTAGTCATCAGAGGAAACCCGCTACATTTTCCCATTAGCAGCAAGGGATCTTTTATATGCATTTTCACACAGATAGGAAAGCACATACCACCGCCATTGCCCAGTCGTGGTGCACTGGTTGGAACAAGAAAAATCCCAATCAGTTGAATTAAATGGATCAACCGAGGTGGTTCGATACTCTATGATGAATGACGGCAAGACCCATATGATCACATATTGTTAAATTTTAAACCTACATTAACTCGCACAGCATTCTGGTTTAAATTATAATAAACGTGTACAGATTAAATAACCTTTTCGAAGAAGAGCCTGCAGATGTTGCTCCATGAGGGTTATGGTGTCTAGGGACTCCTGGTGGCGATTGAAATGTTTCAGGTAGACATTTGAAGGCTATCTACTAAATAAGATGCATCACTGACCGTATTCATGTCTGATGCTATTCCACATTTTGAACTTGTGGCATACCGTTTCATATCTGGTGAAACTTGCACATTTCTTCAGCATTTTAGATGAAGTAACTGACTCAACAGCTGTGGTGGCAATACTTATGACGTGTGCCACCAGCATGGAAGGATATATTTACCTTTCGCAAACACTTGGACCCGTGCATATAAAATGTTTAGTCCAGACTCAGTTTCTAATGACGTCATACGCATACAATTTGTATGGCGTTGCCATGACGCTAAAGTATCAGACTGTACTAGAATCAAAAGTTTTTATAAGGAAGGGGCCTGATAGCATTACTGTTTTGAAAGTGATTCATTACTGCATATCATCAAAGTTACAATCATTGCGATTTTCATTTTTGATTTAGTAAACTTGTTTGGGAGTGACAGTCCTCTTTGTGGTGGTACAAGAAGGAATGTATGTTCCAGTGTAGGGGATCTTCTCGGGTTGGCTGTCCTCCTATAGATGAGGCACTAGTTGGTCGTGGATTGAATTCCTATTTGCCAAATGTCCATTCCACTCTCCATTGTGCAGAGATGCAGTCTTGATTGTGGATGGCGGTTTATTCGTTCAAATGTAGCCTGTGTGTACTACATATCGATCTACATAGGCGTACAGGCTCCCATTATTGTATGGGGGGGGGGGGGGGGGGGGCAGGCTGGCTTTTTCCCGAAATTAAAAGAAATTGCCCGAATATGGATAAGTACATTTATTCATATTGGCATTACTACCAAACAACTACATAGGGTTCCAAACGAATCACTACACATTTTAACATGGATTACGGTTAATTTTGAAGGTAGAATGATGGAAATATATGGCAAAAACGTCTCAGATTAACACATTTTGCCAGAATATCTGTATAATGTTTGCTCGAATTTGAAGTTTTGCTCCAGCAGTTGCCCCCCTCCCTTCCCCCGTCTCGTACACTTATGTCGATCTACTGGTAAAGATGCAACGGCAATTGTCTTCCGTGGCTTTTCTTGCTACTGCCATCATCCCTGTATATTGAAAGACAATCTGTATTATTTGATGGACAGATTTCACGAAACATATTTATTTTAATTAAACAAATGCTATTAATATGTGGGGCTTCTTCTTTTTTTTTTCTTTTTTTTTTTTTTTTTTTTGTGGGGGGGGGGGGTGTTTGGGGGGTTAGGGGTCTGTGTGTGAGGGGAGGGGGTTCCCCCATTGTAGTATTACATGCCAATTAATCGGTGTCCTTTTGATTGAGCCTGACAGTATATTAGTATTATATAACAGTAGTATAACTTTGATAAATATATGTGTGGTTCTTATCCATATGTCTGACGCCTAATAACCATAATTAAATTGTTGAATACGTCGTTAAATAAAATATTCCTTTCTTCTTCTTCTCCCCCGTCCCCCACACCTTACCCAGATACACAATTGAAAAGTATGATTAATGTTTTGCATTATAGAAAAGCATCTACCCGTTTGGTAAGACACTAAAGGAAGCCGCCATGGCCAAAGAGCTACCAGAATATTCCAGTATATACGATTTGGTTTCGGGTGACATTACTGTCCTGTACTTGGATGTCTGCTTTAAGGTGGCTGAACGAATCAACGAGTACCACGAACACGGTTGGCTTCACCGAGACATATCGGCAGAGACCATCCTAGTTGCAAACTCATTTGTTGATTCAAGGACCTTTCAGGTATTCAATGATCAGACAAACATGTTCATAGTTTTAAAAATCATTATTTATAATAATAATTATAATGAATTAAAGACACAACTTTACCCATAATATATATATATATATATATATATATATATATATATATATATATATATATATACACATGAGTGTTTTTTATTAATTATTTTCTTATGCACTAAGAACCTGTTTAAACATACAGGTTGCAATATTAACATATATATTACGTCTACCCAGGATATCCCATATGTGTTCTAGGGTCGTGTCACGGGGATTCTATAATACCCGTAACTGAATAAAACACGATTGTCCAAATATCTCTCCTAACTGTATATCTATTAGATCTCTCTGTAACGGGCAGTTATACCCGCTGTGGCTCATCTCTAGGTATGATCAGAGATACGATCTTATATAAAGTATATATTATTATAGCACGTTTAGTTCACTAGAAAACACAACAAAAACACAATACACTTTGGAATCTGTATTAACCTACGCTGACAAATGTACTGCCGCAGTAGTTAATTAATAACAACAATAATAACAACCCAGAACTGATCACTTAATTAGTTAATCTCTAGGTGTCTATAATAGTGTAATCACTTCATCGTGACACAACACCCACACGTGTGATAATTGAGAAACGCTTCTAGGGGAACTTAATTAATAAAGGAATTACAACACTATTCCTAACTGGTTAATTTTTAATTAACCCTTACTACTCGTTCAGTAACGTGTGATAATTGAGAACGCTGCCAGGAGAACTTAATTAATAAAGGAATTACAACACTATTCCTAACTGGTTAATTTTTAATTAACCCTACTACTCGTTCAGTAACCTTGTAACACAGAATTAATACTGGTACCTATCACAATAAAGACAATAACCTACAGTTTACCTAGGTCTTCTAGGATGACTGGCTAAGCTTTATATTACCAAATACTCGTATAAATATAGAACAGTAAGACTACGATTTACTTCGTCAGATGACCGAAGACCCTGTCTAAAGAATATTGGTATAATACAGTATTAAAATATTACAAGTCACATCAATCACATCAAGGTTATACAACAGAGCAGAAATAATATATTTACCAAAGTCCAAACGGACAACATTCCCCCGGGATACCTTCATATGGTTCTCCTAGATATCTCTAAACCCTCGCTATTTATTCAAAACTCTCAGAGACAGCGAATATCGCCTGGGGGTACAATGCGGTACCTCACGTATCATCTGAAATTCCACCTCTCCCAGAGTCGGTATATTTTGCTTAGATCGCCCAGACTGAATGACGCCGATCGGCGCCAAATCACGGTTGTAAAAACCGCACTCGCGGAGGTATTACGTAACTACTGGCCACATGGCCTCCACACCTGGCTGGGTGTGTATTAGAAGTACAGCTCGAGGACCGTCGCGCAGAGGTATTACATAACAAAGTTTCCACCTGGGCTTAAGTGCTTATTGGACTGCACACGGCCCTCTAACACAATTAATATCGCCACAGGCGAAAACAAAATTAAGAGCATGTTCCGTCACAGGTCGAAAGGTCGAGAGACATTGTTGACCTAGACAACGTCTGGATTTGATATCCCCGTAGATGAACTATGACAAGTGCACGGTGAGCTCTGACATTAGAGCCATCCTGAACTACAATTTGTTCTTGTTTTTTTCTGCGCCATGACTACGTACAAATGGTAGAACCTAGTCTGCACCAAACCATTACCCAGCGGTTACGAACTGTTTGTGTGCTGACTCTGGTACCCTTTGCCTGTTGAAGTTGCTGTTCTAGCTGAATTGTATTGATTGGACGACTACGGAGGGCTGTGGTGATAATGCGTCTGTATTGCACTCTCTCGGTTGTCCTGCATCGCTCTCATAGTCTGCTTATCACGATTGTGAGACATGTATTTGCTGAGCTGTGTAAGTCTGTGCGTGTCCATTCTAAGATTCAATGTCAGTCGGCGCGTTGTTACAATTCCGCAACTGACTGAGCCCTCACTATCACCACAGCCTTCTACGATGAAAACTTTCTCGTGTAGCATGTGTTAAGTGATTTAAGTACACATTGGGAGTCATGTGAAAAGCCATCCGAAGGTAATAAACATAATTCTGAACGACGAAACAGTAATATATATCCCGAATGGACATTCGCCAAAATAGTGGTTGATTTTAGACGTCACATCAAATGTGTCTGATCCATAATAACTTGGCTACATTGTGTATAAGCTGTATACGTGTTATAACATGTTAATGTTTGGACAGTACATGTAACATCTTATGTGTATTCGCGAAATAATTAATGTCATTGGCCATCGTAACGTGTTTGGCAATTAACTTGTATACTTCCAGATTAGATCATTATTTGCTGGATGGTTTCTACAAAACTGTTTGGTTTCTTCCAGGTGTTTATGCCACGACTAGGACGAATGTGCAAATATCCAATTAATACCACTCAGTCGGGGAAGTTCATCAAGGGAAAGAGTTTTAAAAACAGAATCAGATGGTATCTATATACACGTATCTCTATTCCGACCTGTCTGGCTGCCTCCATAATACAACGATATCTATAGATATATGCTTAATCTATTCATACCAATCTATCTTTCCATTTAATCATGCATGCATTCATTCATTCATCCCTTCCATCGTTTCACCAACCCATGCCATCAATCCATCAATCTATTCCCCTATTTTAGCAGTATGAAAGAAGACTGAAAACCCAAACCCAAACACAAATACAAAACAGACAGTTTGTGTTTTACAGGCTACCTGCAGAAGCTATTATTGACGAGGTATATTCCCCTCAGAGTGACGTGTACATGTGGGCCGTCATGTGCTGGGAAGTCCTCACTCTCCTACACCTGTGGAAAACAACCCAACTCGAAGTGAAGCGCTTTCAGTGCCTTTCTGTATGGTCAACGAAGATGAGGTACAGTACTAGTGGTGACTGGCTATACTGTTAGACAGAAAGATGGTTTATTATACGTACACGTAGTCGTACACGTATATGTGCACACACACACAAACACACACACACACACACACACACACACACACACACACACACACACACACACACAACAACAACAACAACAATAAACACACATACACACACTATCTTTGTCTCTCAGTCTCTGTCTTTGTCTCTCTGTCTCCGTCTCTCTCTGTCTCTCTGTCTCTCTCTCTCTCTCTCTCTCTCAATTCTTCCTCGTCTCATATATGGATTGTGTTTACCTATCACGAATATATTTATTACACGCCAAGGCTCTTCTACCTGTATGTTGGAGGTTCAGTAAGTTTTGAGGTGGTGAGGCGGGGGAGGTATAATACATATGTTCAGCTTCTAGACATTTGATTAGCTAATTCTGAAACCTGGTACAGTGACTCTGTGGAACAACCTTTACAAACTGACAAAACGATTATTTGGGACAGCTTTTACAATCTAGCAGAAAAGTATTTTCATTTAAGTTCTAAAACGTAGTTCATTAAATGATGCAACTATCCAAGTCGGCAGACCTCTTTGATTACAATTGTTCTCCATAAAGGTAACTTAACTTGACCCCTCCATTAAAACAACAACAAACAGCTTGACCCCTGTATAAAATAGCCCCAAACAATCGGGGTACTAAATTATAACATTCACTTTTGATCTTTTGTTTCAGGTTGTTTTCCGGAAACTCAGTGGAGAGTCTCTGGATAGGCCAATCTCGTGTCCTGATTGGTTCTACAGTCTCTTACAACACTGCTGGCAGCTAAACAGATCCGACCGGCCAAACATGGCGGATATAATTATGCGCATGAAAGAAAAGTAAGATACATAATGTGTATGAGGTAAAAGCGTAACATGTGCAGTTACGTGAAATAAAATATTTTTACCTCATTTAGTAATTGATTAAAACAATTCTACCGACATTTTAAAAATTAGTATGTGTTTTCCTTGTTTTAAACGTAATGATGATGATGATGATGATGATGATAATGATAGTAGCACTAGTGGCAGTGCCATTAGTAGTAGTAGTGGTTGTAAGTAGTAGTAGTAGTAGTAGTAGTAAACAGTAGTCATAGTGGTAATGGTCATGGTGGTAATTATGGCAGTGGTAGAGGTGGTAGTAGTAGTAGTGGTAGTAGTAGTAGTGGTAGTTGTGGTGGTGGTGGTGGTGGTAGTAGTAATAGTAATAGTAGCAGTAGTAGTAGTAGTAGTAGTAGTGGTAGTAGTAGGAGTAATCCTTATAGTAATAGTAAATGACAATAATTAATTTCATATATTATGATCGTATTTCCTCATTTCCAGACTTTCAACAGTACCAAAGCAGCTAGGTGGTGGTAAACCTCGTGTTGTTATGAGATCGAAACCAGGCCGCAGTCGATTACGACACTGTGTCGCGAACGAAAGTCCTCCAGATTCACCGAGTGTTTCCACTGCTAGCGGTTTTTTCTTGGCTGAACCAACTGGACGAAGTCAGCCGACTGAAGTAGATAAGGAAAGGGAACCTTCGGCATGTAGATTTGGAAACTGGGACTATGGAATAGCAAACGGCAGTGACATGTCGTCGTGTTCATTGCAAGACATTCGATAAAGAGTTCCAGCTTTCCCCAATTGCTATGATCCAATGTCATCTAGTCTCCAGTCTTTGACGATTGAAGAACCGTGCCTGCAATACATGCCATATACATCTGGAGGTAACCTACAGTCTAGAGAACAACCTCCTCGGTTTCACAATATAAAAAACCGTGTATTTGACTGGTCCAAGACGACTTCCAAAGAGTGTGAAGATGAAGGATACCTGACTGCATCGCACTATCAAATGGTAGATAGACATAGACATGAAGACTCTGATCAGGAAGAACATTACGAAACTTCATGGTAGCTTCGTGACCCTCGCCCTATCTGGAATACTTTTCAACCATTCGTGGCCACTCGACAGAAGTAGCCAGCTTGTGCACGGTGCTAGGTAAATCTGTCATACGCGTGATGTCATAACTCAGGTTTTATATCGATTGACGTCACAACTCAGGGTTTTCGAAATTCTGTGATCATCACTTTAGTTTTTCCCATTTACCATAGTTTGACACCCAATAGCCGATGTATTTAAACAATTAATATTTTCAACTTTATATATATATTGTTACGTTGTTACATTTTTATGTCGTTGCATAAGGTGGACAATATTTTCCAGCGTATGATAAATCAGTGTGTAGGTGAAATGTTTAGGAATCGTTCTACAAGAAACAAACAATACGTAGCTTACAAAATTAATGTTTTGTTACTGTAATTAATAAGGCAATTCAGACCCTCGGTAAACCTCGGCCTTCTCACACACAAACAAACCACAACCCAATTTGTCCTTCGGGTTGGAATTGCCTTATCTAATTGCCTAATATATTCACGAGTCATACCGGGTATAATTGCACGTGTAATACAATGTTTAATGGCTGTTGTATTTAATCCAGAAGCATTAGGTCAAACCTGGAATAAATTGGTAACAAGCTGGAATTTTCAGGAAAGTTTCCAAATAGAATGATAAAACACGTTTCAAAAGTCTCGTCATATCCACAAAGAGGTAATTTGGGACTTCAAGATGACGTCCAAGATGACCGTCATTATCAAGTGTATCATATTGTTGCAACAAGACAGAGCAGAACTGCAAAGAAAGTGTCTAAACATAGGTTTGCAGACACAAGCAATGCAATTCAATCATTATGTACATGATGTGAGAAACAGAAAATACAAAACAGTAAAATGTTAGCCACTAAGACGGTCAATATTTCCAATACAAACAAAAGCTTTACGTTGTTTGTGACTTTCAGATTGTTACCAATTTTGTTCAGGTTTCACTATTTTAAGCTACTCTCCTTGACTATTAGTGGGGGGGGGGGGGGGGGGGGGGGGTTTGAGGGGAGGGGGGTTATCTTTTTTGTGCATTTTAATATAATTAGTGTAATCTATTATATTACTTATGAGATAGTTGCAGAGATAGTTAATTCAGATGTGGGCCAAAATAAATATGGTTTCGAACGTTTAATTTAGATGATGCAAAGATACTGATTAACGTATTGCTAATGGTAGACGTATAACGTCGCTTCCCAAAATTACACCATTTGTTGTACACTAGAAATCATGATACACGTGTGTCATATTAGTTATATTTCCTTCTATATCTTGAACCATGTGGATAATAATGATTGAATGAATGAATGAATGGATGTTTAACGACACACCTGCACGAAAAATACATAGGCTATTGAGTGTCAAACTATGATAAATGTAAACAGTAAATGATGAACTACATCAATATAAAAATTCAAAAGTATGTGGATAATAAAGCTTGAAATTATACAATAAAGACATTATTAATCCCGTGTGTTCCGGTATTGTCAATATCATATATTATGAATAAAAATACTGTGTGTATGTATGTATATATATATATATATATATATATGTATGTGTATGTGTATGTGTATGTATATAGTCCTGAGTTTGCTACATTGTAAGATGTTTCCGACTAATGAAATAGTTCTACGATTAAACTTACATATTAAATATATTTTCTTGTTTAGAATATCAGTGTCTGTATATTTAATGTTTCTGGTCGTCTTAATATTTGTAAGACGCCCAAACTGAATTCTGTCTTCAAATAATTTCGTACGCACGAAATTTTTTACTTTTAGGAAATAAAATAAAACTTAACCTAGTACAAATATTAGAACGATCAGAAACACGTTTAATATACAGCCACTAATATATTATGCAGAAAAATAAATTTGATATGTAATTACAATCGTTAAAAAGTCTCTGTTAGTCGATAACATCTTCAAAAGTGCAGCAAATTCGGGAATGTCCTTTAAAGACACATTTTAAACCAATTTATTTTTGCTATAGTGATGACAAGTTGTGTAGCAGATGAAAGTAAAAAAAAAAAAATCAGACTTTTCCTACTTCGAATAAAAACTGTATCACTTCTTATAATGGGTGTGAGAGCTAATGTAGCGCTTGTTGTTTGGTTATGACGTCACAGTTTACGTTGGGTTGTGACCTAATACTTTTTGTTTAGGAATGACGTACATGTAGTCTGTTTGATACTTGTTTGAATGTAGATTTTTTTACACGGTACTTGTCAGTTGACAGCACTTCCTAAAATTAGTCGCATGACCCTCTCACAGAATATATTCGGACATAGAAACTATTAAATTGCATGGAGTAATTAATGGTGGCGTGTAACCTGCATGCAGACACAAACATCTTATACCAGGGCGATGTCACTGACCTCAGCTCGTCAGCAGTGGAAGCTCGGAACTGATTAATCCCACTATTGTTCACCAGTAAATAAACAATAGATAATTATTGGAGGTGATAGATAAACATAGATATTTATATCGCTGATAATAGTTCGGCCAACAAACATTCCAAAGTTACATCACCAAGCTCGAAATCAAAACAAAACCACTACTAGCACTACACACGATGTAGTTATCTAAACATAAGCACGGTTCTGTGTACCTCATCAGTGTATGAGACAGGGGCGGGGAGGAGATCAAATGCCCCCCACCCAGTGCCGGAGAAAAACCTCAAATCCGGGCAAACATTATACAGATATTCGAGCAAAATGTGCTAACCATGTATTTCCATCATTCTACCCACAAAATTAGTAATCCATGTACAAATGCGTAGTGATTGGTTTGCAAACCTATATAGCTCTTTGGCACTGATGCTGATATGAATAATTGTTGTTATACAGATTCGGCCATTTTCGTTCAATATGGGCAAAAGCCAGCCTGATACCTCCCCACCCTTATACAAATGGGATCCCGTACTATTTCTTTTATGGTGAGGGGTGCTTTTCTCACATCAATCGATACATTTTGGATACTATATTCAAAATACTTCATGAAACATGCTTTCGTAGACAAATATTAGTTTTTCGTGTTTTTTCCTTCCATTTAGATGTGGATTATTTGTAAGTTCGCTGAAGTAGACTTCTGATATACTAAACAAATACATCAGCTGCTGTATTCATACGCTGGTAAAATTAAATCATGGCGTCGCAAATGTTTATATTAGGTTGCTGTTAAATAGAATACTGTTAAATAGAATACTGTATTTATGACTGATGCCATTTACGTTTTTTAATCAACTCATTGAGATGCTAGGCTCTGACTGTCAACTGTCACGACGAAGTTGGCAAACTCGACGGTTGCGTTGTAATTTCTACAACTGCCAACTTACGACGGGTGCGTTCAAATTAACAACTAATCGGTTGTAGAAGTCATTCACGACGAATATCGAGTTATAAGAGCGCTCAGACTACCAACAGGACAGTCGTTGAAGTTATGAAAGCAAAACATTAGCCAATGTCGTCGTGGCAGTTGGTAGTTTAAACCTAGCATTAGATAAATGGTATCAAACGGTTTCTCGTTTAGTATCCTCTATATCACGTCCATATGTAGACAATATGAAAAGCCTAAAAACATGAACGAGACAGTCGTCGTGTATATTTAAGCTTTTGTGTTGCTGTTGTTGTCTTTCTTTTTCTGTGGTACTATTTTCTAAACCACCAGAACACATTGATTAAATAACCAGGGGCTACTGGATGTCATACATGTGACATACATCTGGCACATAGTCTTTAGTGAAAACACGCTACACGTTGTTTGTTTGTTTTCTTTAATAGCAAGGGGCCTTTTGTATTCACTTTCTCACATACAGTACAGCACATGCCACGGACTTTGGCATATCTTTCGTAGGACTCGTTGGATATATTTTAGTGCTATATCGGCTAAAACGTGTCACCTTAAAGTAGATATATACTGCAAAAACACATGTTCGTGATATCTGTAGTATCCAGACGGCCTGCACGTTTTCATTCCCACCGATATCTCCCGATAGTAGGCATTAAAGGTGCACTATCAAAGCTGCATAACGGCGACTTCCAGCCAAATCATTTAACATTTTTGCTTTGAAATCTAACCTTCAATTATATACTCATAAAAAACAACCAAATAATTTAATTTCATTGTAAGGGGGTGGGGGTGAGGAGTTGTACAAACAAACCTTTTATATAAATTCGCCGGGGTTTCTTGTGCAACACATCTGTCTCGGACGACCCTATATAGCTGTCGACAGTCAACTTGCCAGCTTTTGTGGATTCGCCGACTTCATAAGATTTGTTAAATGATAAAACTCGCTTGAGGTGCCAAATGATTGACATCCAATGGCCGATGATTAATTAATCAATCTGCTCCAGTGGTGTCGTTAAACAAACCAAGACAGGACATCTAGCCGTACAGAATTCGCGTGCAGTCACACTGCATTTTCGATATTCACGAGTTACTGACGCAACCATTTGTAATTATTTATAGCAAATAAATGTTTAAAAAGAGCAAAATATGGCACTTGTGACTGCGGTAGAGCATATTTAACCGTTTAATACAAACATATTAGGTCAAAATTAATGCTTAACTTGAATTTTTCAGGATAGTTGTAGAACATCTTTAGCAATAACATACCAAAAGTCTCCAAGTTTCTCAGGTGTGCCAAAGTCACAACATGCGTAAACATTTAATTATCGTCATGTAATCAGTTTACGCATGTAACTCATTTTCGTTGTCTACTATAGTGAGCTCATTCTGGAATCGTGCGTACACGTTTTATATCTGCGGTAGTATTTTTGAAATATAGAATAAGACAACCTGCAGACAGAAAAATGCATGATTCGTATAATTTAGAAAAAGATGATTAAGAATAAAATTTGAATAGATGTCTTTTATTTAGTAATGACAAACAAATGTGTTTTGGGGGCAGTTTTCTTTTGCTAGGCTACTTAGACATGACAATTACGATGATAATTGAACGGGCTAATATATTTAACACATTTATTTAGATAATTAATTTTATAAAACAAATTAATTAAGATAAAGTTTTAAAACATGTTTTATTTGATTTAAATAGTAAATAAAGTCATGATGTGTATTTTTATTTGCATGTCCCACACCCAAACTTAATAGGACTACATCAAGATTATCAGGATCACATATTATTGAATCTAACATCAACAATTACGTTTTACAACGACACTTGTATCTGCACAACATTTCAGCCTTACTGATGAAGTACGCGAACCATCCTTTGTAAACTATTTACAAAATTAGTCAAGTATGCGAACCCAAACACATACTTCACAAATAATAATAATAATAATAATAATAATAATAATAAAATTTAAAAAGAAGATAAACACACATGGATAATGTAGCTAAAATAAACTGTATAAAAACGCCCTGCAACTGTGCGTTTGGGGTAATATTTCCGGAACTCTCGACAGTTTTTTTTATAAGTACTTTGGAAGCGTTTGCTAAAAGTGTACACCATTCCACTTAGTTGACATGTGGCTTTCTAACTTGATCAAAAGGTGATTTTAAGAGCACACCAATGTAATTTTGCAAAACCTGGTATAATTAAAACATGTAACTATGAGATGACGGACCTGTGTTCCCCTACTTAAGGGTGAAAATATTTGTCTTTTATTTACTAATATATAAATAAAGATACGAAATATTGAGACTGTCCCTTTATTAGAGATTGTGCCCTAACTCCACATATTGTTCAAAAGGGGCCACAATCATTTACTTAGCTTCATTTTACAAACTGGATTATATATATTAAAAAAGAATCTTATTTATTGCATTGGTTGATAATATATATTGTGTAATATGAGAGCACACAAAACATCGCAGTGTACGCATTAACTTAGACTTTACTTACTTAGGGGATAGCAATCAGACCAATTAGTGTGAAACTAAATCACAGCAATCAAGACACTACGGATTTTTAATTGATGCCCTCAGCTGCCAACAAACATACCTATTAATTATTATGTCAGCAGTTAGTGATGACGATTTATCATGTGTTAATAAGATGAAGTCCCAAGGAACGTAGAGACGTAATCATTAGAGCCGGATCCTATAAAAATAGACCCACGGACAGACCGATATAGAGACCCAGAGATAGACCGAGAGGGTGAGACCCAAGGACAGACTGATATAGAGACCCAGAGATAGACCGAGAGGGTGAGACCAAAGGACAGACCGATATAGAGACCCAGAGATAGACCGAGAGGGTGAGACCCAAGGACAGACCGATATAGAGACCCAGAGATAGACCGAGACGGTGAGACCCAAGGATAGACCGATATAGAGACCCAGAAATAGACCGAGAAGGTGAGACCCAAGGGGAGACACTTGAGGTTCTCAGTCGCAGTGTCAACTGTCTTAGACTTATATATGTTATCTGTATCACCATGTTGTTAACTTATTAATCATGTTTAATGTTGGAAAGTGAAATACAAGAAACTACATCACCAACTTGTGACTTCTATTCATTCATTTACATTCGTCGGAAAACAAAAACAAGTATTTTAATGTTTTGAACATTGGTTACAAGAGAAGCGTTTCCAGATGAAAAACCTACATTTTTGGAAATACAGTTTTCTTCACAAAATAAAAAAGTACGGCTTTTATTAACTAAACTAGACACTTGACATTAGGGTCGATAGTAACGTATATATCTTTTCTCTACAAACACTAATTGTCACGGGGATCCTATAATACCCGTAACTGAATGAAACACGATTATCCAAATATCTCTCCTAACTGTATATCTATTAGATCTCTCTGTAACGGGCAGTTATTTACCCGCGTGGCTCGTCTAGGTATGATCAGAGATAAGATCTTATATAAAGTATATATTATTATAGCACGTTTAGTTCACTAGAAAACACAACAAAAACACAATACCTTTGGAATCTGTATTAACCTACGCTGACAAATGTACTGCCGCAGTAGTTAATTAACAACAACAAATAATAACAACCCAGAACTGATCACTTAATTAGTTAATCTCTAGGTGTCTAGTTTACACAATATGCTAATCACTTCACCGTGACACAACGCCCACACGGGTGATAATTGAGAAACGCTTCCAGGGGAACTTCATTAATAAAGGAATTACAACTCTATTCCTAACTGGTTAATTTTTAATTAACCCTTACTACTCATTCAGTAACGTGTGATAATTGAGAAACGCTGCCAGGGGAACTTAATTAATAAAGGAATTACAACTCTATTCCTAACTGGTTAATTTTTAATTAACCCTTAACTACTCATTCAGTAACCTTGTAATACAGAATTAATACTGGTACCTAACACAATAAAGACAATAACCTACAGTTTACCTAGGTCCTCTAGGATGACTGGTTAAGCTTTATATATATAGAACAGTGAGCCTACAGTTTACTGCGTCAGATGACCGGCAGCACCGTCTAAATAATATTGGTATAATACAGTATTAAAATATTTTAAGTCACATCAATCACATCAAGGTTATACAACAGAGCAGAAATGATATTTACCAAGTCCAAACGGACGAACGTTCCCTGGAAGCCTTCCAATATGTTTCTCCCCGATATCTCTAAAACCCTGGCTATTTATCATCAAAATACGAATATCGCCTGGGGGTACATCGCGGTCCTCCCCCTATCAAGTGATATTTCCACAGCGACCACGCCGGCTCAACGACCGTCGCGCAGAGGTATCACGTAACAAAGTGCCCACCTGGGCTTAAGTGCATATTGGAACTGTACACGGCCCTCTAAAACAATTAATATCGCCACAGGCGAAAACAAATTAAGAGCATGTTCCGTCACTCTAATGTTTTAATTGAATTTTACAATGCTTGAAACGTGTTTGTATTTATGTTCAATTTCGTAGTGCCATTTAATACCTTTGACTGGAAGTCATTGTAATCTAGTTTCCAGGTTGTGAAATCATATATAACAATTAAGTTCTTCGGCTGTGAGTTTTGCTTCGTTCAGTCTTGAGCATTCACCCGCCACCCCACCCCTATAATTGCTTGCCTAATCGCTTAGGTTACATTTCAGGATGTGTAACTAGAAGCATCATTAATGTTTTAAAAATGACTTTAAAACCTGTGTGCATGCAAGTTCTAAACTACCTGCCCACCATACAGACTATGTCTGTGTCATGTTAGGGCAAGATAGAATGTCATTCTTGAAAATCTCTGATTAATTTTCATCTTAACCACTAAATTGTTAACAAAAAAGTACACCTGTATATGTGCAAAGAATATCGGGTCCACTAAAGTATAGTTTCATTAGCTCTTTACATTAATGTCTACATTAAAATCTAAAGTACTTACATATGTACCTTGCTCTTTACATTAATGTATATACACTAAAATCTAAACTACCAACCTTTTCAATAACAAGACATCTTTTTCACAGCAAATCGTTTTCACCCATCTTGAAATGTTTACTAGATATATCTGGGTGCATTGATCATGCCTGTACTGCCTGGATACTAAGATAAGAGCTGCTCAGTCTGTACCAGGATCGTGTGGTAATCTCGCCCCTTTAATGTTACTCAGTATTAGATCAAGTACATGAGTTTTCAAACGCCAAATTTTATATCAACAAACATTTCTGCAACGGGAGTATCTATTTCTGGGCCATTTCTATTTTACCTAAAATGGTACTTGTGTTTCGTACTTTCAGAGTTTGCAACAGCCCCTTTTACCCATGCTAGATACCGCTCTGTAAATATTAATGGCAATAGTTCGTTAAACTCGTGTGTGTGCGTGCGTGCGTGCGTTTGTGTTTCTGTGTGCATATGTATGTGTGTCTGTGTGCATATGTATGTGTGTCTCTGTCTCTATCTGTCTCTGTCTGTCTCTCTATCTGTGTTTGTGTTTCTGTGTGCATATATGTGTGTATGTATGTGTGTGTCTGTCTCTCTCTCTCTCTCTCTCTCTCTCTCTCTCTCTCTCTCTCTCTCTCTCTCTGTCTGTGTGCGTGTGTGGGGGTGGGGGGGGGGGGGGGGGGGGGGGGTCATGGGTGTCTGTTATGACATGGACTTTCATTAATTTTAATGACTAGACAAACAGAATATATACTTTTTGTGATATTTAGTAGTTATTATTTTCTTATATAGTGTTATGTTTGGGACATTTCAAGTAGTGTCGTTTGTTGTGTCGCGCACTATAGACAAAAACAAGGACTGGGTTTGAGATGCGAATTTAGGTCAGTAGGACCAACTATAAACAATGCTTATCTATTTCTACAGTAGAATACCTTAATATTCACAAAGACAAATGCCTTCTTTTCTTTGCAGGCGATAACTCTCAAAACAGGTCATGACCAGTAACAGATGGCGGTACAACACGATTTCCATTTGACGTCAATTCGGAGATTATCTGTTAGCATAAAAATCTTGCCCCACGTGAAAATTCCAAGATAACGTGAAACATGCAGTACATATTCATTTTCATTGCGCTGTTTGGTAAGTAATTAATACGTTTTGTTTTTCTCATATAATTAGTATTATTTATTTTTATTGCATCTATTATTCTTATTTAGTTAGTTAGTCAAATATGTGTATGAGTGTTTCGTTTTATTTATTTATTTTATTTTATTTGTAGAGGTATTTTTTGATAGAGTAGAAATATTAATAAGAAAACTTGAGTAAAGTTTGGAAAAAGTCAAGACACTTGCCACAGCAGCTGTTAAACATTTTCTACCTTCTAAATCACATTTGACTTTGTGTAATTAATTCTTAAACCAGAAATATTTGAGTAATAGTAAAGAAAAAACACACAAAACTACTAGGAAGGCAGATCGATCCATCTAGCAGAAAGCTAGTAATCTGTTTACTATTTAAACTATTTCCGTGCTTATATCCAATTAAGGTTGAAGCACGTTGTCCTGGGAACACACCTCAGCCATCTGGGTTGTCTGTTCAGGAGAGTGGGTTAGTTGCTAGTTGTTAGTCGTTAGTGAGAGAGAAGAGGGTGTAGTGGTCTTACTCTTACCCACCGAGTCGTTAAAACTCGCTCTTGGTGGGAGCCGGTACCGGGCTGCGAACCCTGTACCTACCAGCCTTATGTCCGATTGCTTAACCACGATATCACAGAGGCCGGTAGAAAAGCAGTATCATCAGCGTACTGATATATCAAATATTTATTACCGCCAATGACAATGCCCTTTATACGTCGTTTCGAACAAAACTAGCAAAGATTCGAAGCAAATTGTAAACATATATGGAGAAAGTGGGTCTCTTTGTCTACATCCTTGTTCGAGCTTAAATGTTTGCGATAGATCGCCGTTTTGTATTATACTGAACATAGAGTTATTATAAAACGTTTTAATCCTTCGCTTTATTTGAAGATCCAAACATAAATATTTCTAATGTTTTTTTGTTTAAAAGACCAAGTAGGTAATGAGTTTTGGTATATTGCATGATGTCATATACCAAGCGTATGTTTTCTCCGTTATATCGACCCTTAACAAAAACTTTTTTATTATTATTTATTATTCTATCATGAACATAGGCGGGACGTAGCCTAGTGGTAAAGCGCTTGCTTGATGCGCGGTCGGTTTGGGATCACTTCCCATTGGGCTGTTTCTCGGTCCAGCCAGTTCACCACGACTGGTGAATCAAAGGCCGTGGTATGTGTTATCATGCCTGATGGTTGGTGCATATAAAAAAATCCCTTGCTACTAATGGAAAAATATAGTGGGTTTCCTCTCTAAAACTATATGTCAAAATTACCAAATGTTTGACATCCAATAGCCAATTATTAATAAATCAATGTGTTCTAGTCGTGTCGTTAAAGGGTCATTCCTGAGTTTGCTGCAATTTTTAAGATGTTATCGACGAACAGAGACATTTTAACGATTGTAATTAGTGGCTGTATATTAAACGTGTTTCTGATTGTTTTAATGTACTTGGTTAAATTTCATTTCATTTCGTAAAATATGTTTTTTTCGTACGTACGGAATTATTTGAAGACAAAATCCAGTCTGGTCTTCTTACAAATATTAAGACGATTAGAAACACATTGGATATACATACACTGATATTCTAAACAAGAAAATATATTTAATATGTAAGTTTAATCGTAGAAATATTTTATTAGTCGAACACATCTTACAATGCAACAAACTCAGGAATGTCCCTTTAAAGAAAACAACTTTACTTTTCTATCATGAACCGTTTTAATTATGTTGTCTATGTAATCACCGGCTATTTCATAACCCCAAAACTATGTTTGTACTAATCAGTGCACTGGTAGAGTTACTTTGAAAATTCCATAAACTGCTGCACAACTGGTCTCTTAAAGATCGTAGTTTTTGACATTCGGTCTATTCAAATCCATATACAATGGTTAACTTTTCCCTAATCGATAAAAAACTAGTTTATGGTTGCATGGTACCAACGAAGAAAGTTTTGTGTCAAAGTTCGAGGTGCATGGAGTGAAAACAGCTGAGGCTGTGATTAGTAGTAATATGTGACATTGATTATATGTGAAAATAGTATTATCCAATGGCAGTAAATAAATACACTTTTATTTGTTATACAGTTGTTATGCAGTATACATCAGAGGTTAAAACTAATGTAAGGTACCCCAAAAATGGAACTGTAATTTTCAGCAAAAATGACGGTTGCTAATAAAAACATTAATTAAATGTCTGAAATGATATATGCCACACCAATTTCTTACAGGTAGATTAAATGTGAGGTGATACGCTGCTTATATCAGTTCTATTGGTAAACGTTAACATTATCAGCAATAGGAATTGATTTGGTCCGTTGGAACCTTGTGTGACTTGAATATCGGTATTTGAAAAGCATGTTTCTAGAAACTGAAAACTGTAAAATAAATGCACTTGCTGCATGGTTTCTGCTTTCGCTGTGTAAACGTCTGCTTACTTCCATCCAGGCGCCTGTCTGGCCCAGAACCAGTGCAGCGTGGACTCGGACTGCACGAACATAGCGTGTCAGGCTGGAGAACACGTGGTCTGTAACAGACACAACCACTGCCATTGTCAAGGTAATGTATTACAGAATATTGTTTTCTTAACATTGTTCACGTTTCTACTTTTGAAGGGTTTTTGTTTTGTTTGTTTGTTTGTTTTTTTGCTGTGTTTTTAAAGGGGGAGGGGGGCAGAGTTGGGGTGTCAGAGAAACAGATATTTATAAACATTGGGAGTTAAAGGTATCTATATTTTAAAATCTAATACGGGGAAAATATTGACTATCTCGGTCAGTAGAGCGGTTAATCCAACATATATGATTCAAATAAATGCATCCATCCATACGTGCATCCATCTTCCGTGCATCCATGTTTCGTACATCCTTTTTTCATCCATCGACGTATCCATCATTCCATCAAATAAATGCATCAATCTATTCATCCATCCATGCATCCATCCTTCGTTCATCCATTGTTCATCCATCCTTCCATCCACAACGCACGCACACACACACGCACGCACGCACACGGACACGCGCACGCGTACGGGCACGCACACGCACAAGCACACACACACATTAATAATGTCTGTGTTTATTCAGCTGCTCCGTCGGTGGACTGTAAACACGCCGGGGATTGTCACCACATGCACTGTGGAAAAGATCATCACAGGGTCTGCGTCAATCTCAAATGTAACTGTACAGGTAAGCTGTCAATCTCAACTGTAACTGTACAGGTATAAATTGTCAATCTCAACTCTAACTGTACTGGTAAACTGTCAGTCTCAACGGTAACTGTACATGTAAGCTGTCAGTCACAACTGTAACTGTACAGGTATAAACTGTCAATCTCAACTGTAACTGTACATGTAAGCTGTCAGTCACAACTGTAACTGTACAGGTATAAACTGTCAATCTCAACTGTAACTGTACATGTAAGCTGTCAATCTCAACTGTAACTGTACATGTAAGCTGTCAATCTCAACTGTAACTGTACAGGTATAAACTGTCAATCTCAACTGTAACTGTACAGTAACCTGTCAATCTCAAATGTAACTGTACAGTAATCTGTCAATCTCAACTGTAACTGTACATGTATAAACTGTCAATCTCAACTAACTGTACAGTTATCTGTCAATCTCAAATGTAACTGTACAGGTAAGCTCTCAATCTCAACTGTAACTGTACAGGTAAACTGTCAATCTCAACTGTAACTGTACAGTAACCTGTCAATCTCAAATTTTAACTGTACAGGTAAGCTGCCAATCTCAACTCTAACTGTACAGGTATAAACTGTCAATCTCAACTGTAACTGTACATGTAAACTGTCAATCTCAACGGTAACTGTACAGGTATATAATGTCAATCTCAACTGTAACTGTACAGGTATAAACTGTCAATCTCAACTGTAACTGTACATGTAAACTGTCAATCTCAACGGTAACTGTACAGGTATATAATGTCAATCTCAACTGTAACTGTACAGTAACCTGTCAATCTCAAATTTAACTGTACAGGTAAGCTGCCAATCTCGACTGTAACTGTACAGGTAAAATGTCAATCTCAAATGTAGCTGTACAGGTAAGCTGTCCTATTACACAATTATAGGAGCAGCATCCACATTCACAAATAATAATAATAATAATAATAGCAAAGAACAAAAGTTGCCTGGTTGGGGGAAATGGTGCAGGTGTAGCTTCTGTCTTTTTTGCATGTTGACTAAGTTCTCTTATGAAATATCTTCAGAGACTTGGAAGAACAGCTCATTGGGTTATATCTCGTTGCAGCCAGTGGATCAAAGGTCGTGGTATGTGCTATCCTGTCTGTATGATGTTGCATATAAAGACCCCTTATTACTAATGGAAAGGTAGTGATTAATAAATTAATGTGCTCTAGTGGTGTCGTTAAATAAAACAGACTTTAAGAAATAAATACACGTATTGTACAGAACAACAGAATACCATCCTTATTCATAAACCCCTTTCCTGTTAAACTACATTGGCTGAATCCAACTGAATATATGAACTAAAACCTTTTACCAAGTTGCGTAATGTGTTACTTCTACAACAACAAAGCCTACAAAACAGATGACGAATTCTGAAAAAGTATTTTTTTATCTCAAAAGTTTTCAGTGTTGACGTCTTGTCTGTTTTGTGGGAAAAGCCGTTTCTTGAGATATAGACCATCCTCTGTAAAATAATATATTTTTGGAACAAGAGAAGATATTTGTTTTGTTTAACGACACCACTAGAACACATTGATTTATTAATCATAGGCTATTCGATGTCAAGCATTTGGCAATTTTGACAATTACATGCAGTCTTAAGAGGAAGGAAGGAAATGTTTGATTTAACGACGCAATCAACACATTTTATTTACGGTATGGCGTCAGACATATTGTTGAGGACCACACAAATATTGAGAGAGGAAACCCGCTGTCGCCACTTCATGGGCTACTCTTTTCGATTAGCAGCAAGGGATCTTGTATATGCACCATCCCCCAGACAGGATAGCACATACCACTGCTTTTAATATACCAGTCGTGATGCACTGGCTGGAACGAAAAATGGCCCAATGTGTCCACCGACAGGGATCGATCCCAGGCCGACCGCGCATCAAGCGACCGCTCTACCACCGGGCTACGTCCCACCCCTGGAACGAGACATTTCAATTACTTTTCAGACAAAGCCGTGTTGGGCGCTGAAACGTGCACGAATGCCGACGTCTCGACGTGCTCGGATATCTGCGGCTCCCACCAGGAGCTGGCCTGTCACAACGGCCACTGTGGCTGCCACCATGCCGTGGGCATCTCCGGAACGTGCACGGCGAACGATACCTCCACTTGCAGTGGTACCTGCGCTTTCCTGGAAACGTTGGTAGGTGATACATTCTTTTATCTGTTGGTAATTCCCTATGAGATGTTACATATGTACTTCTCAGGCCAAATGCGTTTGCAGACCACCACAATGTGAACTAAAGAGCTGACAAAAACAAAATGTATTTCAGAACATGAAGGTGTCGCACCTTTGTTTTGTACAAGAAATACCCTATAAACTCGAGTGGTATAGATCATCATTAATTATTAATTTTGTTAGTAAAAAGTGTCAGGTTGAAGATATAAAGTAACGAAGGTCGGTCTCCTCCTCCTCCCCCCCCCCCTCCCTCTCTCTCTCTCTCTCTCTCTCTCTCTCTCTCTCTCTCTCTCTCTCTCTATATATATATATATATATATGGTCAAACCCATCGTTACGGGTATTACATTTTGAGGGGGAAATGTTTTAAAGTGAAGTTGCAGAGAATATTATTTGTATCACTCTCCCAATTATTTTAGTTTTATACAGTTAACATGTTTCTCTCCCAACTTCCATAAAATATTTAAGATTTAAAATTCTATGTACTAATTAAAAGACCTACCAACTTCCGTTACGGGTGTTACACTAAATGGACAAATCTTTTTTCAAGAAGTACATTTTATCAAACTCTTGTGATGTGTATGGGTAATTTTAATAAAACTTGTATCATATGGGTAGGTGGCCTTAGGTAATTACTGGAATAGAATCTGTTTCCATTGCTTGCTAGATATTAAGTCAGTTATGCACAGTGATAACTGTTACGGGTGTTACGTTACGGGTGTTACATTGTTGTCCGCCACATTAAAAGCAACATGCCATCTATTTCAGTTCTCATATTTCGAATATTGTATCCGTGTCAAGTTTAAACCTAATAAAAAAAAGTTTTATTCAATCAAAGAAAAATATAAATTTAAAATAATGTATAAACTGTATTGAAAAATATTTATATAGATACATAAACAAAACAACGATGATAGGTTTATTAATATAATCACCAACAAAAATTACTTGTTTATACTGAGAGTAAATGACATTATTTTATTCACCATGGAATTTATGAGTTGTCTGAAGTATAGCCGTAGACGTTTGTCGGCAAACAATGGTTGACTTATCTGTGGCTGTATAAGAGTGAATGCTCTGTATCTTGGGAATGGCATTGACTGACTTCCTCAAGTCTCGTACAGGGGATCTTTTGAAACATTGATCCATGTCATTTTGTGTTACTTCCTCAACTTCAATATTGATATTGCACATTTCTGCAGCCTTAACAAATGAACTTGCATCCTGTATAATCACTTTGCGGGTTCGAACACAGCATTCAACAGTACGCTTAACAATACCACCAATCCCATCAACGGGACCTTTACCATGGAAAGAAGCAAAGAAATTCCATTCCACTGTGATGTCGAGTGTTGCCTTGGTTGTCGTCATAAATCTAAATATGAATTTGTTTTGGAACTGTGATGCTGCTCCATCACTAAATATTTGGATGGTCTGCTTTCAAAACTTTGTGAATGAGAAGTGTAATATATGGAACAACAGTTTCTTTAAAATGTGTGAGATTATCGCTGGCAAACACACACGATTTCATACCACCAACAGTCCACACAGCGGATGTGAATAATGAAACGTGTCTCCGATGTCAGTGAGCAGACTGGGTTTCGTCAGTATACACACATATTAAATATATTTTCTTGTTTAGAATATCAGTGTCAATATATTCAATGTGTTTCTGGTCATCTTAATATTTATAAGAAGCCCAAACTGGATTTTGTCTTCAAATAATTTAATACATACGAAAAATATATTTTAGGAAATAAAATGAAATTTAACCTAGTAGAAATAGTAGAACGATCAGAAAAAAGGTTTTATACACAGACACTAATAATTTATGCAGAAAACTATATTTGTTATGTAATTACAATCGTTAAAAAGTCTCTGTTAGTCGATAACATCTAAACCATTGCAGCAAACTCAGGAATGTCCCTTTGATTTATAATGTATTGTATTCTCCACTGGTTGTCGTCTTCCCCATTCAGAAAGGAAAATTGAAAATCAATCATAATTATTAAATATTCAAGAATTATGATGGGTAGAAAATGTTATTGGGGAGATAGGTGAATTATGTAACATTTAAAACAAAAAAATGTCTTAAAACTGATTATTATTATTATTATTATTATTATATAAAATAGGTACTTACTTTGAATACATGTAGCTTGTCACTGGGAGAATGGTGATTTCTGTATGCTAGTCCGTGTAACAGTGAATAGACTGCCTTTGTGCATCATATTATATATCATTATCAATTTCACCACAGGTGTTTGGTTGACACTTTGTCACTGGGAGAATGGTGATTTCTGTATGCTAGTCCGTGTAACAGTGAATAGACTGTCTTGGTGCATCATATTATATATCATTATCAATTTCACCTCTGGTGTTTGGTTGACACTTTGTCACTGGAAGAATGGTGATTTCTGTAAGCTAGTCCGTGTAACAGTGAATAGACTGTCTTGGTGCATCATATTATATATCATCATCAATTTCACCACAGTGTTTGGTTGACACTTTGACACTGGTGACATCAAGCATGCAGCTGCACTAGTGACCAAACCTTATTTGAAAGTTTTAATGATTGACAAGTGTCACCTTCAGGACTTACCAAAACAACATAATTTGAAAGAAACATTAAAATATACTGAACTGACATATAAACTGTCTTGTCGTTAAAGGGACTATGTTGAGTGTTTAGATATTTTGTAAAACATTTCGGCCAATATAACCTTTCATAATTATTATATTGTACTCTACTTGCATTTTCTTGCTTAGAATTATAACATTTGTATAACCAATTCATTTCGCATCATGCTAATGTTTTGTAGTAGATCAGTATGGATTTTTGCATACACTAATTTCATATATATATCAGTTTATTTTTTCTTCCAAACGCCATTGTTGATAGTAAGCTACAATAATGCAAACAACTATATACATTTATACATAGTTATGAATTGAACATTGATTTTTATGATTTTATTTAAGTAAAAACTTAAAATGACATAATGTGTAACACCCGTAACGTTTCAAATATGTAACACCCGTAACGCTGGAAAATCAATTCAATTTGACAGATAATTCCTGAACTCATTTCATATTAATAGTAATCAAGAAAATAAAGAAGAAATAAATATTGTGTTTCTACCATCAAAACTAAATAATATAACACAAATTGGTCGGGCTACATATATGTGGTCAAATAAAAAAAACCCGTAAATTACTGACATTAATAAAATGTTCTTATGATAAAGTAGCAACAATAACCATTCTTTAATGGTATAAAATAAAAAAATGTCAGCCTTTATTAGAATATCATGGATAAGGTATGAAGTTTGGCTCTATTTCACGTGTTTAGAAATCAGTTTGTGGAATGGTTTTGAATGTAAATAAAACTCAGCAATATTTTATTAGGTTTACATCCTCCAAAGATACTTCCTTCCAATGCCAGAAAAAGTTTGATTATATATGACGATTTTAAAAATGGCCCTTTGGGGATAGTTACATGGATTTGACCATATATATATATATATATATATATATATATATATAGTAGTCGTTTTCGAGTTGAAAGACGCTATTTTATAGAGTGCTCAACCGTGTGGGAGCCAGATATATCGTTAAAAAGTGTATGTTTTTCTCTACATGACAGGCTTATTTCGTGAGAGAGTTGAATTATTGCTCTCACTCATCAGATGTAGATTTAATTACACCGTCAACGGAAAGCTGATGACGTAATGGACTCTGTGACGTCGAGGTTACGTCACTATGCAGGTCTATAATATTTTCTGTAGTCATCAGGTTTCCTCGACGTCACAGAGTCCATTACGTCATCAGCTTTCCGTTGACGGTGTAATTAAATCTACATCTGATGAGTGAGAGCAATAATTCAACTCTCTCACGAAACAAGCCTGTCATGTAGAGAAAAACATACACTTTTTAACGATATATATATATATATATATATATATATATATATATATATATATCTTACTGCCACGTTTTCCTTCATGTACAGGCATCGTTGGCGAATTCTAGATGTAGGAATACTAGTAGTTAAAGAGAATAGGCCATGAAATGAAATAAGCTTTTCTTCAATGACATTTTAGCACTTCAGTCCCTCCCTCCCTCCTTCCCTCTGTCTCTGTGTGTATGTCTCTGTCTGTCTGTCTGTCTGTGTCTCTGTCTGTGTCTCTCTCTGTCTCTGTCTTTCTCTCTGTGTGTTATTTAACGACGCACTCAACACATTGTATTTACGGTTATATGGCGCCAAACATATGGTAAAGGACCACACAGATATATATAGAGGACACCCGCTGTCGCCACTTCATGGGCTACTCTTTTCGAGTTGGAACGAGAAACAGCCCAATGGAGCCACCGACGGGGATCGATCCTAAACCGGCCGAGCATCAAGCGAGGGCTTTACCACTGGGCTACGTCCCGCTCCCAAGACACAGGGAAATAAATTTCCAATAAGTAATGGTTAATGCAGCAAGGTGCCCTTCCATCCATCCATTGTGTTTGTCTTTACAGATATGCAACCACCGTGGCAGATGCCGCTGCCGCCATGCCCATCTCGTGGGTAAACGCGCCCATGGTACATGCCAAGGAAACGACACGACAACGTGTGATCTGAAGTGTCATCATGCTGAGGACATCCTCGTCTGTCACAACGGCCACTGTCACTGTCACCACGAGAAGTTGGGCGGGACGTGCAGTGGTACTGATGTCACTGGATGCATTGGAAACTGCGGTCCTGACACTACGATGGTAAGTTGTGAATTCAATGTGTTTGGGGCGGGACGTAGCCCAGTGGTAGAGCGTTCGCTTGATGTGCGGTCAGTCTAGGATCGATCCGCGTCGGTGGGCCTATTGGGCTATTTTTCGTTGCAGCCAGTGCTCCACAACTGGTGTAACAAAGGCCGTGGTATTGTACTATCCTGCCTGTGGGATGGTGCATATAAAAGATCCCTTGCTGCTAATCGAAAAAGAGTAGCACATGAAGTGGCGTCAGCGGGTTTCTTCTCTCAATATCTGTGTGGTCCTTAACCAAATGTCCGACGCTATATAACCGTAAATAAAATATTTTGTGTGCGTCGTTAAATAAAACATTTCCTTACTTTCAATGTGTTGCCATTCATTAGATGTGTTATGGTTTACCTCAGCCCGAGTACTCTGCCGTTGAAGAGCTAGACGGACATTTGGACGGTTATGATCACTCTCTGGTGTTATAGATTACTCTATAGCGAAAACACGGAACTGTCACCGTGGAGATAAACATCCCCGCTCTAAGACAACAATAACCCTGTTTGACATTAAATGTCGTTGCATTGGTCATTTTTGAGTTCGCCTATAACAAGTATTTCACATATTAACCAGTAATACACACACTATAGGAAGAAACCCGACAGCACCCCTTCCAATAATGTTCCGGTTAAATGCGTAGGTGCCGAAGGATATCTTCTTGTAGGGTGTGTATTAGTGATTAATATGTCAAATATTTGCGATCAGCGAACTCGAAACTGATCAATGTAATGTTATTTAACGTCAAACAAATATTGAACAGTCCAAATGTCCGGCTCTCGAACGGCAAGGTACTCGGGTTAGGTTTATCAATGTTTGTTTCGTTTTCGAAGGAAGAGATGGTGCGTTGATTTTATTTTTATTATTTCAGTTATTTGTTGTATCTCATCCTAAGTGAAACCCACCCTATGCACACTGTCACGGGGATTCTATAATTCCCGTAACTGAATAAAACACGATTATCAAAATATCTCTCCTAACTGTATATCTATTAGATCTCTCTGTAACAGGCTGTTAAACCCTAGTATGGCTCGTCTCTAGGTATGATCAGAGATACGATCTTATATAAAGTATATATTATTATAGCACGTTTAGCTCACTAGAAACACAACAAAACACAATACACTTTGGAATCTGTATTAATCTACGCTGACAAATGTACAGCCGTAGTAGTTAATTAATAACAGCAATAATAACAACCCAGAACTGATCACTTAATTAGTTAATCTCTAGGTGTCTAGTTACACAATATGCGAATCACTTCACCGTTACACCACACCCACACGTGTGATAATTGAGAAACGCTTCCAGGAGAAGTTAATTAATAAAGGAATTACAACACCATTCCTAACTGGTTAATTTTTAATTAACCCTTACTACTCGTTCAGTAACGTGTGATAATTTAGGAACGCTTCCAGGGGAACTTAATTAATAAAGGAATTACAGCTCTATTCCTAACGGGTTAATTTTTAATTAACCCTAACTACTCATTCAGTAACCTTGTGACACAGAATTAATACTGGTACCGATCACAATAAAGACAATAACCTACAGTGTACCTAGGTCGTCTAGGATGACTGGCTAAGCTTTATATTACCAAATACTCATATAATGTTAGAACAAAAAGTCTACGATTTACTTCGTCAGATGACCGAAGACACTGTCTAAAGAATATTGGTATAATACAGTATCAAAATATTTAAAATCACATCAAGGTTATACACAGAGCAGAAATGATATTTACCAAAGTCCAAACGGACTAACGTTCCCGCGAAGCTTCCTTTTCGTTCTCCTCGATATCTCTAAAACACTAGCTATTTATTATAAATCAGGATTTTGCCTGGGGGTACAAGGCGGTACCTCACGTATCATCTCATATTCTACCTCTACTAGAGTCGGTATATTTCTCTCTGATCGTCAGTTTGGCTGTCGCCAACCGCGAGCAATCTCCTGGCCATAAACAGCACTACCGGAGATATTACGTAACTACTAGCCACATGGCCTCCGCACCTGGCTGGGTGAGTATTAGGCGTACCGATCGAAGACCGTCGCGCAGAAGTATTACGTAACAAGTTGCCCATCTGGGCTTAAGTGCAATTAAACTGCACACGGCCCTCTAACACAAGTAAAATCGCCACAGGCGAAACTAATTTAAGAGCATGTACCGTCACACACACTCACAAATATAAGGTTCTGTTAAAGTGTTGAGAAACTGACTCATCTAAAGGATACTGATACATATTTAAAGTCCAAACCAATTGGTTAACAACTACGATAAGTTACTCTCCTACCTTTAATTACATTTAGGTTCTCCCCACACATTGTTCAAACACAGATCGTGAAGAAAAAAACCCGACACAAATTCCACATGCTAGATTATAACCATGACACCTATATTGACTTCACAGAGATCTCCTAGGACAAAACACATGCAATTTTTTGCTGGCTGCCATTTTGCGTTTTTATGGAATACTCTTCAAGAGAGGTAGATCGATAATACGTAATCTAACAACGCCATGAAATGTGCTAAGATCTAACGCAATCGTTATGACGTCAGATTGATTACATTACATACTTCAGAGTGTTCCACCCCTCTTGAAGAGTATTCCATAAACAAGCAGAATGGCAGACGGTGTAAAATTGCATGTTTCATCCTAGGAAGTTCATAGCGAAGTCGATGTAGGTGACACGCATAAGCGTACGAGACAGGAGGCAGAGGGGCGTGCATAACTGCTGGAAATAACCCCTGAAATTCGGGCAAAAAATTAGAAAGATATTCTTGAAAAATGTCCTCAACATTAGCTGTAATCCATGTAAAAATGTGTAGGGATTCATTTGCAACCCTGTACAGCTGTTTGGTACTAAAGGCCTTTACACACTGTACGCGAAAATATAGAAGAAACACAAACTATACTGTGAATGCATGCTGCACGCGTACGCATGGAGAGCGAGCGAATACTTAGGCGAGCGAATTTGAAAAATAGAATCAAATGCTAAAGCGGCCCTCACATATCAGCCGGCGTCCGCGCGATTTTTCTAATCGCAGGAGTCGCCGGGGGATTTAGAGCCCGTGGATGAATCGGGCGAATTTCATGTCTGCGATGTGTGCCCTCACATATTAGACGGGGCCCGGGCGGTGCCTTTTGAACATTGGATCGCAGTGGAGACCAGCGGGGCACCCGGCCGATGTTGTACTAATAGCCCGGGATCAGTGAGGGGGCCGTGAGGCTATCGTAGGGTGGCCGTGAGGTTATCGTAGGGTGGCCGTGAGGGGCCCGTGAAAATCCCACGGCGCCCGGCGGATTTTTGTCCAATAATTTTCGTCAAAATCTTCAGCCGGCCGCCAGATCACCGGTCACTTTCCGGCAAGCCGCCGGGCGGGGCCCTAGCAACATGTCTACGGGATTGCCACGACCTAAAATCACGCTTGGAAAATCGCAGATTTGGGAGTCAGGTTTTCACGCCCGCGGGGTTCGGGCGATCCCTATAAATCGCAGCGGAGCCCGTAGAAATTGGGCAGCGTCCGGCCGGAAGCCTCGCGAAAATGCCCTTTTTGGCCTGTTTTAGGAGTCGCGCGGGCGCCGCGACCGATAGGTGAGGGCCGCTTTATATGAATAAATGTTGTTATCCAGATTCGGGCGTTTTCGTCTAATTCGGGCAGAAACCAGCCTACAGAAATGGTGATATGGTTTCACGCTAATATAAGCAATCTAATTATGTCATTGTAATGGTTTTTACACGATTTATATCTGGACAAAATATGGAGAAAATCAAACCGTAATTAAAGGTAGGATAATATATTATCGTAGTCGTTAACAATGAGGTTCGGACGTAGATGCAACATTTTAAATATAAAAGCATCATCAAAACGAAATGTTTTAATGAAGTGTTTCTTTTCCTATATATTTAGGTTTGTCACCACGGTAAATGCCATTGCCAGCATCATCATAACGTAGTGGGTTAAATTGTTGCGTGAATTAGAATGTGGTAAGTACATGTATAGAAATGTTAAACTTCACAATAGGATAAATAGTATAAAAAGTTAGACTGTTTTGTTTAACGAGACAACATTGAGGTTATTAATCATCGGCTACAGGATAGCACATATCACGGCCTTTAATATATCAATCGTAGTGATATAGCCCTACGGGCGCACCTACGGGGATTGATCCCAAACCGAACGAGCATCGGGCGAGCGCTTTGCCACTGGGCTACGTCCAGCCCCTATAATAGTATAAAATCATTTGATACATCATGCATGTTTGTGTGCATGTTGGTTCACTAACATAACTAAATAGTATAAAGAATGATTCACTAACATAACTAAATAGTATAAAATCATTTGATACATGATGCATGTTTGTGTGCATGTTAGCATGTTTGTGTGCATGTTAGCCAGAATGATTCACTAACATAACTAAATAGTATAAAATCATTTGATACATCATGCATGTTTGTGTGCATGTTAGCCAGAATGATTCACCAACATAACTAAATAGTATAAAATCATTTGATACATCATGCATGTTTGTGTGCATGTTAGCCAGAATGATTCACCAACATAACTAAATAGTAACTAAATTGATTCACCAACATAACTAAATAGTATAAAATCATTTGATACATCATTCATGTTTGTGTGCATATTTGATCTAACTGGTATAAAAAAATACCACAGTTTGGCATACATAATGATTCACCAACATATAATTAATCTAAAATGTTTTTTTGTTTTTTTGTTTTTTTGTTTTTTTTACAGATTTCTTACAGTGTGAAGTTCCAAAGTGGAATCAAGCATGTTTTTCCTTCTGTATGTATAGCAATAATAATAAATAAGTCACAATTGTGTTGTCCATTTACAGATTTGTTATTTAAGGTTGTTCCAAAAACTTGCACACAGGGAGGTGAGATGGCTATTGGATGTTGTAATACAGGTAGTATTACCTTGCTCACCTTTGCGCTTAGCTCCAACGTTACATTTTCACTTATAGCTTCATTTGTCAAACACTTGGTTTTTAGAAGGAAGAAAATATTTTATTTAACGACGCATTCAACACATTTTATTTACGGTTATATGGCGTCAGGCATGTGATATATATATATATATATATATATATATATATATATATATATAGAGAGAGAGAGAGAGAGAGAGAGAGAGAGAGAGAGAGAGAGAGAGAGAGAGAGAGAGAGAGAGAGAGAGAGACGAAACCCACTGTCGCCACTTCATGGTCTACTCATTTCGTTAACAACAAGGGACCTTTTGTATCCACCAGCCCACAGACAGGATAGTACATACCACGACGCTTGTTAGCGACGCTTTCACACATGGACACTGCACACATCTTGTGAACAATATGACTGGTGCCCTCTTCTTCTGTTCGATCGCATACGTCTAACGTTAGGCGTAGTAGCCGAGTGATCGCGATCGCTCGCCCCATAGCCGTACCGGTTCCCATTTTTGTAAGGGGGGGGGGGGGGGGGGGGGGGGGGGGGGGGGGGGGGGGGGGGGCAGGCTGACTTGTGCCCGAATTAAACGAAAATGCCCGAATCTGGATAACAACGGCTATATAGGGTTGCAAACGAATCTCTACGCATTTTTGCATGGATTAAAACTATTTGTAATTCAACATATTTGTAAGAACCAATCTGATTGGATCTCTAATAAAATTTCAGGTGGTAAAACCGCCGTTGTACCGGTCGCAAATTTCCACGTGCTACATACGTCACATGTATTCATACGCGCAGATTTGTTTGTCAACAACAATGTCAGACGTCGGTCAAAACGTCGGCCACAACTACAACCCGTTTCGCACATGCTAGGGTAGAAACTCGGGAAAGCATAAACATTTCGGGGCAGTGAAGCGAGTGTTAGGAGTTATAATGCAGACTCCCCAGAAAGCCTAAAAAGAAAATATTCCTCAATTATTCACGGCATTAATGTTGACGAAACGTCAGCAGCGATTCCCCCAAACCTCGCGAAAACAAACTCACAACATGCACAATTTACCTCGGGGAACGAAATGTTTTTTTTTAAATGATCGAGATGTACCAAAAAATAAAAGTCACTTACCAAAAATAATTTCAAATCCACAATTCAACAATCCACGTGTACAATTATGGCACAAATTTCCAACAGCAGTAAATCTTAACACGCTCACCGTAGTTTAAAAAACAATGCTTTGTTAATGTCAAGGTCGTTTATTATTTCAAACAATTGCTCTATTTTACTGTTGTTTTTATTGTTATCAGTTAATAGTTACTCGAGAATACAATTCATTGTGCACCACGTCGAGAAAAAATTTAAAATACATTATTACAAAACGGCGTACTTATTTGTTGAGCATAGGAATCATTTGTTGGTATGTAAATCGGTCTACATTCCTGAGTGACGTCACTGTAATAACACTATATCTTAGGGAAGTCTGTTAAAGTTTATTTCAGAAAAAAAAGTAATACACCAGTTGAAATTAGAATAGGCATAACTAAATTTGCGACAGTAAAACCACCGATATACGTCCGCAAATTGGAAAACAAAGTAGGGTTATCCCCTAATTTTGAGGGTGGAATTATGGAAATACAAGATAAAATGGTCTCAGGTAAGCACATTTTTCCCGAATATCTGTATCCTGTTTGCCCGAATTTGAGGTTTTGCTCCACAAACTGCCGCACCCCCCACCCCCACCCCCTGTCTCGTACATTTATGACTCGCCCTCCTGAACGTCACCCTGGCATGTGTTCATTCAATAGGAGCAACGCGATTGGTTATCCATGTCTTATTTAGTCTACCAAAAACAAATATTACATTTCGACATGTATATTTCGACATGTACATTGACCAATGGACCCACCTACGGGAATCGATCCTTGACCAACCTCCCATCAAAGGAAAATAGGCGTTTGTATAGTTCATCACAGTTAAATGGGTTTGAATTTTATTGTGGGGAAAATTTTTAGTGAGGGATTAATTGACCCTTTTAGAACAAAGAACTGGCTAGGCAGTAAGACAACTTTAACACACGAGTAGTAATGGAAGGAAATGTTTTATTTAACGACGCACTCAACACATTTTATTTACGGTTATATGGCGTCAGACATATGGTTAAGGACCACACAGATATTGAGAGAGGAAACCCGCTGTCGCCACTTCGTGGGCTACACTTTTCGATTAGCAGCAAGGGATCTTTTATATGCAACATCCCACAGACCGGATAGTACATACCACGGCCTTTGTAACACCAGTCGTGGTGCACTGGCTGGAACGAGAAATAGCCCAATGGGTCCACCGACGGAGATCAATCCTAGACCGACCGCGCATCAAGCGAACGCTTTACCACTGGGCTACTTCCCACCCCTGGAGTAGTAATGGAGGTAACTAGTGTAGTAGAGTTGTCACTTATAGTAGTAAAATAGTTCAAAATGTGACACTAACATGCCACTTTGCATGCAGTTAGGCCGTCATGTGTAGAGAAAAACTTAATATAGAACCAACCTGACAGTGACCCATAGTGGCCAGGTGACGTCATGATTCAAAATGGCATGTTAGTATCACATTTTGCACTATTATACCATAACTCTACTACGCTTAAAAAGAAAGTACTCCAATGAACCAAATGAGAAAAATCCAAGGGAGAATTCAAGGCAGGAGACGAAGAGGACCTGCCGACCCACAAACAAATACCTTCAAGGCATTAAAATGTTTACAAGTTTCATTTTAGTGCCCTTTTTAGGCTGTCTGTTAATTGCATATAAAGTATGTGAACAAACACTGTTCACATTTTTACATACGTTCTATCTTGTTTGTAGACATTATGATGTCTAGTTGATCATGTCAGTGGAACGCACAATCAGCTTGTTTGGCTGAGATCTTCGAATGAATTCCCATTCAGAGTGCGTTATCGATAACAAAAATCCGATAAGACTGAGTTCACGTTTGTCATGTTTATTTGGCACACGCCATTAAAAACTACCATATAAAAAAACAATTCGTTACGCTGCATGCACATTCAGTGACAAGAACAGCAGTTTAGAATCCGAAAGGAAACCTGCTGCTTCATCATACCGACTTTAATTATCGAATTGTGATGTATTTATCGACTCCCGTTGGTGGACCTATTTGGTTATTTCTAGTTCAGACAGTGCACTAGGGCCCCGTTCCACAATTTGTTTTTAGATAAGGTTAATTATAATCATTTAAAGGGACTGATCCTAGTTTTTAAACATTAAAGGCCTAATTACACTGGAGAGCCGTAACGGAAAACCGCGCGTTAAAATAAATAAATAGAACTAGTGCTTTTTCAATGGGTCCAATTACATGTAAGCCTACACTGAACGCGGAACAGCCCAGCGGCACAGCGTTAAACCGCTTCCGATAGAACTCAATATAGTTAAAATTAGCTCCACTTGTTAATTACTATTACCTGTGGATCTAACGGCTCCCCGATGGAGCTCATGTCCAGTTGATCTTTCATTCGACCAATCTAAACATTCGAAATTATGCCGAGGGTATACGAAGTGATTCGGGTGAATTACGAAGTATGCCGGAAACTAATTTCAATATAAAATTTTAATGTTGAACTTTCGTTTCAGGACGAAATATAGCCATAAAATCTATTTATACTAGTATACAATCCTGAGTTTATTACTGCACTCCCCCCACCCGTTTGTTTTAAATGTTGAAATAGACCAACGAGTTCGCCTATTGCAAAAATAGTCTCGCCCGATACTTTTAGAATTTGTATGCTCCCAAATAACGCTATAAAAGGCGAAGTGTGATTGGTCGATATTTAAGTTATTATTTATAGATGAAATGTCACCTGGGTGTCCACACAGTGCTGTTAGATCTATTGGTAGACCAGTACAGCTAATTTTAATTAGATTGGATAGAACTCGAGCGATTTTTCTAAAATGCCGCGCGGCAAAATTATGATTTCAACCAATCGGGGAGAGAGCAGTATATAGTCCTTTGAAAAATCCAGTGCTTATCAGAGGAATACGGAAAATGTATTTATTGTTAATGTTGGTGGCAGTAGTGAAGGTTGGTGGCATGCTACATTTTGGTCGACTTGGTGTTTCTGAAATGATGCACCCATTCCCTAGACAAAACCGTCCCTGCAGTACAGGCATGTATGTGCGTAAATACACACAGATATCAGATCATATGCATTATTTTTCCAAAGGAAGGGTGCTTTTTTTAGGACCTAATATGGTGCAGTATTTGGTAGGTTACCTTAAAGGGACATTCCTGACTTTGCTGCATTGTAAGATGTTTCCGACTAATAAAATAGTTCTACGATTAAACTTACATGTTACATCTATTTTCTTGTTTAGAATATCAGTGTCTGTATATTCAATGTGTTTCTGGTCGTCTTAATATGTGTAAGAAGCCCAAACTGGATTTTATTTTCAAATAATTTCGTACGTATGAAAAAATATATTTGAAGAAATAAAATGAAATTTAACCTAGTACAAATATTAGAACGATCAGAAACGCGTTTACTATACAGCCACTAATATTGTATGCATAAAAATATATTTGATATATAATTATAATCGTTAAAAAGTCTCTGTTAGTCGATAACATCTTAAAAATTGCAGCAAACTCAGGAATGTCCCTTTAAAGTTTAAACATACTACAGACCTTTCAGTGGCGCTTATTGGCTTTCTCCTAATTGTTTTCTTGTTTTTGTGATGTCGTTCTTCACAAGCTCCAAAAGCTGTACAAACTGACCTTGTATTTGGGACATTCGGAAGTAGGCGAACAAATGATGTGCATGTGAACTCAGTTCACGTACTAATTTATGGAATTCACCTAGTTCATTTCTACGGAAGCCAGTTAGTGCCACTTGAAAGTCAATTTTTTATCTCGTAATTACGAGATAGTATCTCGTAATTACGAGATAACTTCACACTAACCTTGACATATAACGTTCGCCTTTCGATCAGTGTTGGTGGTTTGTACGTACATATCAGCGGTCGTTAGAGGTATGTATTTCCCTAATTTGTTTAACCATAATGTTATACCATTTTAGCACTGTACGTTTCTTATAGTGTTGCTTCCAAAGAGTTCAGGTTCTATATATGTATGATAATAGCATTTCTATTGTTTTATAAAAGGTTTGTACAAATACATATTCATATATATATATACTCTCAACAAAAGAAGAGAAAGGTTATCCATGTGCTTGTGCAGAACACAAACGTATCGTTGATTACAAAACGGCATTTAATTTGTTAGAACATTTTAAACTTATTTTCTTGCTTATATCGGATTAGGGTACAGTCACTCTGTCCTGGGCACACACATCAGCTACTTGAGGTGTCAGTCCAGGACAGTGGCTTAATTTCTAGCTGTTAGTGAGAGAGAAGTTGGTGTCGTGGCCATACACCTACCCATTGAACCTTTTGGACTCCGTGTGTGTTGAAGCCGGTTACTAACAGCCTTAAGTCCGATGGCTTAACCATTACACCGCAAAGACTGGTCGAAAGTACAGTGAAAGATCTATTCGTATGTTTTAGATGGGAGTGGTGCAACGTCTAGTTGTGAGACGTGTTGCGTGCAGTGTTGGCAAAATAGACCGTTTGCTGCAACATTTCAATCTGATTTGGTCGACAGTTTGCCTGCTTGTCAAGATGCATCCATCCTTTGTTTGTCATAATGTAAATGAATGATGTGTTTAGTTAATCTTCATAATCGTATGCTGAAGGCGCTCGTTATTTGGGTGTTCCGACGAAATTATGTAAGTATAGGGTTTCTGAGATAGCATTTCCTGCCTTCTGAGAGTAGTTTTCAGCAAGTATAAACGGTCGAGATGTAAGGGTTAAAAAAACAAAACAAAAAACAGCCAAAAGTATTGGGGGGGGGGGGGGGGCGGGCTCTCTCCCCACCCCCACCCCCACCCCCACCCCCACCCTGCTACGGGCCTGGAATTTGAGGCATCTTATACTTGTTTTTGCGATCCACGAAAACTGTTACAAATTATCACAGCATTCCATTGAGAGTCTGGACTGCTTTACCACAAAATAGAAAAGTCTGAATTATCATTTCAGTGGGCGACAGCGGGTTTCCTCTCTGAATATCTGTGTGGTCCTTAACCATATGTCTGATGCCATATAACCGTAAATAAAATGCGTTGTTAAATAAAACATTTCTTTCTTTCACCTATAATATTTTTATTTATCATTTCAGAGTAATGTTTAAGGATGCACCTATCTCAGCTGTGTCATTTCTATTTCCAACTTGGTGTTAACTATCGCGATATTCTAAGTTTTCTAGCTCAAATCCATAGTATTTGCATTAGCTTGAGAATACTGAAACGAAAATTGAGGGCTCAAGGTCTTTTTAGAAGAAAGTTCCATTCTGATATATTAGACGTGGTCTAATTTATCGAAGAGAAGATCAGTACTGTCGGAAACCAACAAGGCTATCGATGGATGCATCTCCAGTGCATTCAGGAAGGCCTGACTGTCTCAAGAGACACCGTACAAATCCTTATGCAAATCCTTGATCCCGTTGGTGTTGACATACGACTGAAAGAAATGTGTCCGGAGAAGACAGTACTTTGCCCGAGGTCCTGATTATATTTGTCATATCGACTCCTATGACAAACGTAAACGTTATGGCTTGTGTGTAAATGGCTGCATTGATGGCTTCTCTCCACAAAACGAGCAGCAACCCTCGTGTCATAGCAGGCTATTACATGGAGGCTGTGGACATAAGAAAGGCATGTCCTGTTGCAATGCGAGGAGACAAAGGTACTGAAAATGGGCATGTTGCTCAAATGCAGAACTTCATGACTGACAGAACAACTTTCATATATGGAAGAAGTACAGGAAACCAAAGAATAAAAATGTTTTGGAATTTTCTGAGAAAGCAATGTTGTCAGTTTTGGATAGATGCACTCGGAGCTTTGGCCGATGGTGGACACTTCAGTGGAAACTTCATAGACAGAAACTTGGTGTTATTCTGTTGCTTGGAACTACTGCAGGTATGGTATGCCGTTAATTACTATAACCTTTTTTGTTTATAATAATGTAACACTGTGTATATCACATAGCATGCGCTAAAAACCTAGAAATGTAAGCCTTATCGGTTATGTCCACAACTAGTTTTTAACAACAAACGAGGTCGCGACGTTTCTGACATTGACGCTTTCACCCCCAGTTTAAGCAGGTCCATCCCTGTTGTTTTATGCGTTATAGTCCTGAATGCGGTTTTAAATATGGGATCATAGTAAAATTATTAAAATTAATGTCTGAACAGTCTTAGCAATTTTTTTTACCAAGTGGTCACTGTATCATTCATTAGTTGAAAAAGTTTAATGTAATAATTTTCGTTTTATTATTATTATTTAAATCCTCTCGTCTCCAGCAACAGATGTAATATATAGTAATTTAATAGAACATCTACTTCCCACAGTATCACAGAGCATTAATAAATTATAATACAACTGATAGAATACTAATCGCATGCATACACTTGGTATCAAGCTATAATGCGTGCGTGTGTGTGTGTAGGTGCATGTGACTTTTTTAATGTTAGAACTGCCTTGCTGTCCTGTTTTACTTAATGCCCCCATCACACCAAACTAGTTCTCACTACGTTCTTGAAAATGTTGCCGAACGGGCTCAAAACTGTGTGCGAACGGAGTGGACGTAGTAGCAACTTTTTACGGTCTTTTTTACGAACTTCGTGGACGGGCTAGGACGGAAGGGTGCTCCAGAACTTCGAGCCTGCTCAAATTTTTCTGGAGGCCATCCCGTTCTGCAATTAGACGAAGTGGCAACGTCCTTAAAACGAGATGGACGTACTACAAACGGAATTGCCGTACTTCGATCCTACTAGGGACGTGTTACGACGTGGTGCAGTCGGGCATCAATTGCAGTACGTGTGCACACCGACCGGGTCCGTTTGTAGCTCGTTCATCCCGTTCGCAGACAGACCCAACTCCACCGCATTACGTCCTTAGCCAGTCGTTATTCCGTGCAAATACGTTCAAAACAAAATAAAAATGTTCTGAAGGAGTTGGCAACACGTTTCTGCACGGTTCTAAAAGTTCGCAGTAGGTTCTCATTAAGTTCTACTCGTTTTGAGTACGTTTGTGTAGTTCTCACGCAGTTCTTACTACGTCCACCCCGTCTGCAGTACGATAGGACAAGGTAGGGTATAAATACGGGCGTTTCCTCACTGGTTCATCATTTGGGCTCGATATTTCTGGCAGTGCACATCTGTTCCTGACTTGAAGATTTTCACGTTTTTTGCCCAGAACCATGGATAACTTTGCAGCCCTTAACATGTTGAATGTTGGTTTCATGCAATTTTTGTTGGAAGCAGAGCAAGAGTACAATGAGATGGTAGAGCAAGAAAGAAGAAGGAGAAGACCAAGAACCTGTTGGGTGAGGAAGTGGCTGAAACCTGAGAGGAGAATAGCCGTGGGTCATTATCATCAGCTGATGAAGGAGCTCCGCCTGGATGATCAAGAGTCCTTCTACAACTTGAGAATCACCCCACCCATGTTTGACGAACTTCTTGAACGCATCACCCCCTTCATAGAAAAAGAAGACACCAACTACAGAAAGGCTCTGGAACCAGGGATGAAGCTTGCCATCACACTGCGTCATCTGGCAACAGAAAATTCCTATGCCACCCTGCAATATGAATTCCGGGTAGCCAGAAACACAATTTGCTCGTTGGTGAAAGAAGTCTGTGATGCATTGGTGATGGAGCTCAAGAATGAAGTCATCGTATGCCCTGTTGACAGAGGCACTTGGGATGAAGTTGCTGAGGAGTTCCTGATGCGCTGGAATGTCCCACATGCCTGTGGAGCCCTGGATGGGAAATGTGTTGCCATCAGAAAGCCTCCCAAGACTGGAACCATGTACCACAACTATAAAGGCTTCTTTTCAGTCGTCCTAATGGCCGTGGTAGATGCTGATTACAAATTCATGTCGATAGATGTTGGTGGTTTTGGAAGCCAGTCTGATGCCCAGATCTACAACCAGTCAGAACTGAAAGAATGCTTAGAAGATGGCTCCATTGGACTCCCTCCACCTTCCCCCTTGCCAAATGATGTCCAGGACTTTCCCTATTTCCTGCTGGGAGATGACGCTTTTGGCCTCCGCACATACCTCATGAAGCCATATTCAGGCCGTCAACTGACAAGAGAAGAAATGATTGCGAACTACAGGATCTCTAGAGCCAGACGTGTGGTCGAAAATGCCTTTGGCATTATGGCCCAGAGATGGAGAGTCCCCTTGTCAACAATGCCAGTGACTGTACAGTCCATCGTTGAAGCTTGTGTGTGCATTCACAATTTCATCCGTCTCCGAAACCCAGCCATTCAGAACATTCAAGTGGATGCTGAAGATGCTGCACACAACCTCATCCCTGGTGCCTGGAGACAAGATGCCAACCTGCTAGACTTGGACGTCCCACAGGGAGGGGCAGGCTCAGGAGGCACAGCAACTTCGGGGGGATCTACATGGGCTTCAGTGGGGCGTGGGGATCTTGGGGGTAGTACTGGCTGCTTTCAGGCGGCCCGTCTTTCTGGATCCACTCCTCTTTGGAGGTATGATGATCGAAGATGGTCGGAACTGTCGTTGACTTGATGTGTTGATGCGTACAGCTTGAAGCGGCAAACGTGAATGAGGACTGGCAACAACGCGCTGGGTATTTATAGCAGTCGGGCAGGACGCGATTGCAATTACGTTCCGCACGCACTAGGGACGAGATGAGGACGTGGTGAGAACGAGGTGAACTGTCTGGGAACGAGGTGGTCGAGTTAAGAACTAGTTAGAACGGGTTTGGACGTATTGGGAACGAGGTAGAACTAGTTCAGAACGGGTTTAAACTGACTACGGACGGGCTTGGACTGCCTGGAAACGTTGTCCGCATGAGGTGAACGGGCAATTTTACCCGATCTGAACTTGATACCAACGGGCTGCGGCCGGGATAAAGACGAGATGGACGTATTGAGGACTGTTTATGAACGAACTAGCATCGTATTTTAGACATTATTTGGCCAAAGTTACACGTTCTACCCCGACCACAGCCCGTTTTACTATTTTTTTAGGACGGGGTAGGACGTTTTGAGAACTACTTTGGTGTGACATAAGCATTAGCAAGCTCTCTCTTAAAACATAGATGTTTTCCTGTAAATTGCAGGTCACTGATTTATCATCGATTTTGTGCCTGTTTCACTCCCTGTGGGTCCTTAGAGCTAGACTTTTGGACTTCGTTTAAACCTAGGTTACCGAGAAGCACGAATTTGACCACTGACAGGGGCAGAGTGAAAATATATTTCAGGCCTGTCGCAGGGTGGACATTATTGGGGGGGGGGGGGGGAGTTTGAACGAGCGCTGAAGGCGTGAGTTATTTGGGTGGTCCAGGGAAATTGTTGAAGTATAGAGACCTTGAAATAGCATGTCCTGCTTTCTGAGAGTAGATTCCAGTAAGTTTAAACGGTCGAGATGTAAAGGTTATATAAAAAAAAATAATAATAATAATAAAAAAACATTATTAGGGGGCCTGGACCCCCTGGCCACCCCCCTGCTACGGGCCTGTATTTGTGTAGGTAATGAACCTTTTTGGACAACCCTCGATAAACAGTGATATATCCGACACCATTTTCTGTATTAAATGTTTGTATGGGAACTAAATAGAAACTTTACTTTTAGAAATAAAATCGGAACATTCGCTACCTTTCTTAATAACAGTTCGTAGAATGGAATCAGAATATGAATATTAAATAGAAATGTTTTTTTTTTCTTTTAATTGTTCAAGGACAGTTATCCCAACTCACATTTCAACAACTTGAATACAAGTTTGTTTTCACGATTATTACTTTATTTCAGCGCGATATCGACGACATGGTGCAAGTATGGAACACACATCACATCAGACAATCGAAAAATCAAAATTGTCCGAATGCCAGTGGTGATGTATATGTTACCAGCCTCGTACAACACTCGGAGCTATCTTCATGAGGTTGACGAAATTCGCATCGAACTATGTCAAGAGGAGTGTGTCTTTCGCAACCAATACCCATGTGACCGAGATATCTACGAATTATGCATCCTGTACATGGAAGAAAATGGGTGGATAATGCCCACATCAGTCGACGAAGCCATGAAGCTGTATTCCAATTTGAGAAACACATTGCTAAGTGACATATAATCCGATTAATAGGAAGGTGTTTGTAATACATATAATACAACTGATCGTGAGTGAATTATCTACACGTGGTAGTTACAAATACACATTTCCCTGAAATAAGAAAAAAACTATTCTCTGATAACTGTGAATTTGTTTTCTATAATAATGAGTAAATTTCTTATCCAGTTTTCGACATAATTATGTTGAAGTAAATGAACAATTTTCGTAATTCTGTTCTTCACGTCTTAGGTTAATTTCGCATTTTAAAACATTTGAAAAATATAGCGTACAGTGCGGTCCGTAAAAATCACTCTCTGTGTAAATAGTTTGAGCAGATTCCATTTATGCGCCTGTCTATGCATGTCCGTGTGCGTCTGCTTATCCGTTCATTGTACGGACATCTACCATTGGGACATTCCACAATCATACGTCATGGCAGTAGATGTTTTTGTTTTGCATGGCAGTGAGAAGGGGGAAGGAGTGGAGCGGGATTTAAAGAAGTAGGCATTGTAGATTCACATCATAAAAAATGTTGAATATTGAAAACAATTGCTCAAATATTGATGGAAAATATTAGGGTCGGTCTCTTTTTCTAGGTGGAGTTTGATTCACAGATGTTTTAGACAATGATTTAAGGATGTTTTCCTTATATGGTTAAATAAGCAATAAATATCACTTTCGTTTTTTCTTACATGGATAAAATAAGTAAGTAACATTGCCATATTATTGACCCGACCATAGTTCGAGCAGTTTTACACATTTAGGTCTGCGTATTAAAGGCATATTGTCACAGACCAGTTACCTATTTAATGGCCTAATAAAGTATTACCTGAACAAAATAATTTGATTTGTCCCTAAATGTACTTTATTCAACCATCTTCATAACCACCATACTCCGTTTATTAATGATATTTTGTAAAAAATAATTGAATTATGGGAATGGTCCATAATTCAAATATTAAAATTGCCGAGAGGGTTGACTTGGATTTCACTCCATCATGATTCAGTTAAGGTGATGCGATAGCTAGATTTGGTTTTCAAAAATTAATGTAATTTTTATTTATTATCCATTTTTAGAGAAATAAGGTCCTTAAATCCGTGACAGTATGCCTTTAAAAGTGTAAAAGATAAGAAAGTTCACGGAGTATGCAAGCAATAGCAATATATTTTTCTTGTTGTCGTCTCTTTAATGGGAGTAGAGAAACTCGATTTATATTTAGGTATCGAAGCTCCGCCCCTACGCGCGAAAAAAATGACTAAAAGAAAATATACATTTTACATTGTAGTGCTTCACGCACCAAAGAACGGACGCTAGAGAACACTACAAAAAAAAAAATCAAAAAAAAAATCAACATGTTATTCTTAAACGGGGAGAAGGGGGCGTGACAAATGTTGGTATATTATAGGACGGTAGGATAGTGTTTTGATGGAGGACGGGTATGTATTTACGGTACATATGTAAAATAGAAATACAATCAATTGAAACGTCATTCTTTTTTTTACTGATGATGATGAGATTAAGGACTAAAAAGTTTGTTTTGTTTAACGACACCACTAGAGCACATTGTTTTACTAATCATCGGCTATTGGATGTCAATCATGGTCTATGGTCATTTTGACACAGTCATAGAGATGAAACCCTCTACATTTATTTTTCCATTAGTAGCAATGGTTCTTTATATGCACCATCCCATAGACAGGATAGCACACACCATGGTTTTTGATATACCAGTCGTGGTGCACTGGCTAGAGCGAGAATAGCCCAATAGGCCCACCAACGAGGATTGATCCTAGACCGATCGCGCATCGCGGGAGCGTTTTACCACTGGGCTAGATTAAGGAATAAAGTAAAATAGCATTATGCATCTTAAAGGGACACACCCTAGTTACGTTTATTTGTTAACCATTACGGCGTTGTTTTTCGCTATTAAACCCCATTTTTCACAAATAAAATTGCACTTTACTTACATTTTATTATTTAGAATACACATTTCCATTCACCTGAAGTGCTTTTTGGTAATCCTGATGTTTGTAAAACCACGAAATGCATGTTTTGCATTTTTTCACAAGACGTGTTGTCGAGAAAAAACCGTTAAGCAAGCGAGGTCCAATCTATTTTTAGAGGGGATATTTCCATTTCAGTGTCACAGACGTTGGTATATCACGTGACCGTTATCATTTTGGTTCGGTTTGTTTTCTCGTGCACGGTTCGCGCAATCAACATCCGATTTGTTGTTGTTCATCTGTGAACATTTTCAGTAACAATAAAGTTCAGACAAGTAAGTGTCTCAATACAAAACGTTAAAAACCCTTAAAACCAATAATTTTGCTAAGTCTTACGATATCTGGAGAGGGGATACAACCAGGACAGAACAGTTGGAACATGTCTAGGAGAGGTAAAACGAACGCACCCCAAGTCTGTGAAATTTGTCGTGACGTAGGCATTGTTGTGCTTCGAGCGACATCTACCGGTGACATCAGAATACTAACTTTCAAAATTATTTCAAGCAATTGGGACATGGGGATTCCCATGGTATTTATCGATATAAAACCTGCTTTTTCACTCCATTTGATAAACACGTGATCTAAGTGTGTTACAGGTTTGTAGATTAACCAAATTATAATTTATTTTCGCTGGATGGAACTAGGGTGTGCGGCTTTAATTCCAGCGCTGAACATGGATGCCATTGTAGTGCATTTAGAAGTAGGCAAGTATAAAAAGTCATATAATTATTGTGTAACTTATATCCTTGATTATCTACTGCTGAAATTATTGTCCAACATTGTGCATCGTATTATAGTTGCTAGTTGCTCATTGTATTCCACATTGTACGGGTACTCGAGTCCGTTCACAGGACTAGTCTTGCTAGATTCGACCCGTGCCGGAGTACTCGAGTACTCGTGGAGACCCTAATTGGTTGTGTATGTTTTAATTTGTTTGTTTGGGTGGGTTTTTCTTTTGTTGTTGTTGTTTTGTTTACAGTAACATTGCCCAATTGCAGATACATTAAAAAAAAAAATATTCTGAAAAAAATAAAAGATTTAAAGATTGTCATCATTTGTTTTCAGATGAAACGTATACTTTGCTAACTGAACCGTGCAGGGTTATTTACTGCATTCAACACGTACATATATTTATATTAGCATCATGCATGGTTTGAAAACTAGAATTGGCAAAGCCATGGTGGTTCGCATCGTGACTGCTGGACGGTATATAACATAATCGAGAAGAAAACACGTAACACAAAATTTAAGTGTTTATTGTACACTGTACGTCCTCCCCATAGCATGCAAACCAAAACTGAAATTCCAAGGTTGAATATCATAATGTATTTTCAACCCCAAAACTTGATGTTTGCCAAAGTTATATTCCGGGAGTTAAGTGTAACATAACTGCCGTGGAGGAGTGTACTATCACACCTTGAACACTGATATCAAATATAAAAACTATCCATTGAAAGATTCCGGGGATAAAGGCAATTACAAAACTTTAACCACATTTTAAACAAGTTTAAATAAATAAAAATATGTAAATGTATAATAAAATATAATCAGAATGATGTTTGTAAAGATAGGCTTCCTTCAAAAAACCATAAATGGAAATGTGATCATATTTGAAATTAAAGCAAACGTTAATTTGACTTTAATCAAACGTTGATGGCAGTCAGAGAGCCGGAAGGTCGTACACTCAGACAGGTATCGCCATGCTATTGACTTACAGTATGTGTTGCATGCAAGCCCAAAATACCTACATACGAAATGATTTTAGTGTTGATTTGGAGAAAAAAAATTAACACATGAGAATGGATTGCTCATCAGGGTGCTAGTAAACGAACCCTTTTGGAAATAATTACCTTTCCAACAGATCTAATGAAGTATACACATAATCATTCAGTTGCAAGTATAACGCCAGTGTCACACAGTTACACTTAAAGGGTTTGTATATTATTAAACTGTAGCGTCATTGGAACAATTCAGAGTACTTTGCATGCAAAAACCATCTAAATTAACTATGGAATTAAAACAAATGTTCAAATGTATAACTGAAAACTGTGGACAAACCACACGCACCTTGATTGTCATAACATCAACGAGTTCAGTTTATATTATATCCATGATCCAAATTCGACTTTCCAATACATTATCAAATTCCGATCGGAACTCCATATAATTTTCATACTGATCAGCAATGTGAAGAACACACCCACATGTATGTGCTATAGGTCGTCTGTCAAACCGTGACATATGAATAAGCTCAACTAAAATATTTTGCATTGTGATCAGGTCAGATCCCGTACAGAAGCGAAGGAAAAGTTTCAGTTTTCTTTCATCCAAATCTTTAATGTATCTCTTCATATGTCTTAGAACTTCGCTAGCTTGTGCACTGTGAGGTTCTGGAAACTGCATCATGTTTACTACTCTCTTATTCGTAGGAACAAGTGAGGCATATAGTTCAGTAAACCTGTCGGTGGTCATGTACATGTTAGCCAGGATTTCCCGCCAACAATCACAGACGTACAAAGGCATTTGTAGAAGCTCTTTACGGGCTATTTCCAAGAGAACAGCTTGAATATTTTCAACGGTGACCTTAGTTCGGCATTCATGTGTGTCAAGGGCATCTTCAAGGTCATCCTTATCAGCCTCAGAAAGATTGTTTGTAGCTGCTGTGAAGATCAGTTTGTCTGGGACTGATATGTTTTTGGCAAAATTTTGTGACTGCAACACGAGGCAAATACTGTTTTAGATGTTCATCATCCATAACTTGAATGACGTATCTGTCGACCTGTAATAAGGAAAATACAAACAATTATACCATTTTAAGATAGATATGTTTAAATTTATCACAACAGACATGAAAAAAAAGTTTGTTTTATTTAACGACGCCTCTAGAGCACATTGATTTTTATCTTATCACTGGCTATTGGACGTCAAATATATGGCCATTCTGACATATTTCTTTAGAGGGAAACCCGCAGCCGCCACATTGGCTGCTCTTTCCGATAAGCAGCAATCGGTCTTTTATAAAAAAAAATATGCACTTTCCCACAGACAGGACAGCACAGCACATACCACGGCCTTTGATGAACCAGTTGTGGACCACTGGTTGGAACAGAAAATAGCCCAAACTGCAAATGAGTCCACTGAAAAGGATCGATCCGATGACCGACCGCTTCACAGGCGGACACGCTACCAATTGAGCTACATCCCACTCCTCAATAGACATGAATGTTTGACTATCTGGAACGATGTAAATATTCAGGAATGAATTCTAATCATCCTGTTAATGACTGCGATGTCATCTGGTATAAACTAGTAGATTACAGTTACCTGCATTATTTCCATAGCACACCAGAGCGCGTATGTTGTACTTTTCAACTAGTCTAACACAACCTAATTAATATTGTCAAAACTGCATGCAGGATTCAGTTTGGGAAAAAACGTTTGTTTTATTTAACGACGCCACTAGAGCACATTCATTTTTTATCTTATCATCGGCTATTGGACGTCAAACATATGATTATTTTGACAGGTTTTCTTAAAGGAAACCCGCTGTCGCCACATAGGCTACTCTTTTACGATAGGCAGCAAGGGATATTTTATTTGCGCTTCCCACAGGCAGGATAGCACAAACCGTTGCCTTTGTTGAACCAGTTATGGATCACTGGTCGGTGCAAGTGGTTTACACTTGCCCATTGAGCCTTGCGGGACACTCACTCAGATGGTTGCACCATACCACATGATATGTGTATGTTTGTGTGTTAGAGTGTGCATTGTTGGTGGGAGTATATAGAATCAACTTTGTCGATTCCTACTCACAGATGAGCTCTCATAAAGGTTTGCTACCAGTAATCTATAGATAAGACAGAAACAAAATCGTATCTCTGTACACGGCAGAGTCAAAAGGTTGTCTAACGTTAACGTCAGCGAAGCGCTCCCCAGGACATCTGTAGACACGAACCCGACCGTCGTTGAACTGGAGACTAAACCTGGACTCATCAGTGAACATCACTCGACCCCACTGAACACGTTGCCACCGCAGATGGAGTGTGCACCAGTAACGTCTGGCCGTTCTGTGACGTGGTAGGAGTGGTGGTCGAACAGCCTGGCGACGGCAGCATAGATTATTGGCTCTCAGACGATTGCGTATGGTTTGATCAGACACCCGAGTTCCAGTCGCAGTCCGCAGATTGTCATGTAATCGGCGTGCAGTGGTTGTGCGTTGACGTAGAGCCATATTGGTGATGTAGCGGTCCTCTCTATTTGTAGTGCTTCGGGGTCTTCCCGAACGTGGACAATTTCGAACAGAATTCGTTGCTTGGTACCGTTGCCACAGTCGGCCAACGACACTCTGACTGACACCAAGTCTCAGAGCAACATTTCTTTGCGTATTGCCATCCTGAAGCCAAGCAATAGCCCTTCTTCGATCTTCGATAGTCAGTTGACGTCGTACCATTGTCGAATTTGGAGAGTGCACCGTACACGAACGCAAGCTCCAATTATACGGAAATTCAGCATTGGGAACATGGAATACACATGCAAAGCGTGCAAATGTTTTCTCCATTAGAACTAGTCGACAGTGTCAATGACAGTGGATTTTAATTAATTTATGGGTTGCTTAGACCCACTTTCGTCAAAATGGAACAATACCATGCTTGACATTATGGTGTGTGTATGTGTGTGTGTGTGTGTGTGTCTGTGTGTATCTGTGTGTGTGTCTCTCTCTCTCTCTCTCTCTCTCTCTCTCTCTCTCTCTCTCTCTCTCTCTCTCTCTCTGTGTGTGTGTGTGCGTGTCTCTGTCTCTGTCTCTTTGCGTGTGTGCCCGTGTGTATGTCTGTCTCTCTCTGTCTCTGTCTCTCTCTCTCTGTATGTATGTATGTGTAATTGTTTTATACTAGAGTTACATTATATATATATATATATATATATATATATATATATATATATATATATATATATATATATATATATATATATATGTGTGTGTGTGTATGTGTGTGTGTGTGTGTATGTGTGTAACATTCGTATGAAAACTATACATATGCAATTACCGGTATAATGCTCACCAAACATAGAGCTGCATTATCACAATGAACAATTAGTTTTGTTTAACGACACCACTAGATCACATTGATTTATTAACCATCGGCTATTATATGTCAAACGTTTGGTAATTTTGACATATAGTTTTGGAGAAAAAATCCGGTACATTTTTCCATTGGTAGCAAGGGATCGTTTATATGCACAATCCCACAGACAGGATAGCACATACCACGGCCTTTGATATACCAGTCGCTCGAACGAGAAATAGCCCAATGACCCAAAACCCAAACCGACCGAGCATCAAGTAAGCTTGTTACCACTGGGCTACGTCCCCCACCCCACCCTCCCCGTAATGGACAGAAACTGATAAACAAAAATGAAAGAATCTGCTAAAAATATTTTTCAAAACAAAAAAACCACATTGTTCTCAAATGGGATCGGCACACCACCCGATCGTTGAGTGATATGATACTTGTTATATCAAATTTGCTTTGCCATGCCATCTATAAAACACCCGACAACATAACAAAAGATGTTTCGCTACATACGTATGTTTAACGTTGCACAAATCGATGGGGATTCCCCTAAAGTTTTAGATTTTAGCGAGTTGCTGGGATATTGGCCAATCAGATCACATTATACTTGTACTACACACTCAACTCATTCTCAGTGGGGCATGATGTTGATTACTCTCCTAATGTGCGACTGGACGTACGATCGATGACACTCGGCAGACCCGTCGGGATCTTTTCCCATTCCAACCAGTACCGCACGACTAGTGTAAATATATACGCCAGGGCCCCATTCCACGCAGCGATCTTAGCCATAAGATCAACTTACGTGCATAAGGTAGCTATGCGCTTAAGGTAATCTTAGGGCTAAGATCGCTTTGTGGAACGGGGCCCTGTAATATAACTAGTGTAACATAATGGTGTAACGAACGTCGTGGTATGGGTTCTGTTTATTGTAAATATATAATCATGTATGTATGTATGTATGTATGTATGTACACTAATATCACAGTTGAAGCTGGTGGGATGCAATCTCATTTGAGAAGATTAACTTCAGTTTTAAAAGAGCTTTTTTTTATTTCTTGGAAATGGGGTATAAAACCATCCATTATTATTTACCTAACTCTGTACCGTTTACCTGCTTTCATACCATTAGTATATACAAAAGTTTCCACAATATTTTATACCATTCAAGTTCGAGTAAGTAATATTTATACAGCCTTTATGAATATATTATGTGCCATAATGCGTATCTATAATTCACCGCAGTTGTGAATATATATATATATATATATATATATATATATATATATATATATATATATATATATATATATATATATACATGTATATATATACTGAACAAAAAAAGAAACTTTCGATTTGTACATATAGTATTTGTTGTGTTAAAGAATTCATTGCATAATGAAATTATATAGGTAATATTAGCCTTGAGCTGTATTATCAGGATTCATGAATTTTATCGATTATTTGTGCACTGTTAATCGTCGATAACGTGAAATTCAATTTGCACGTGCATGCATGGTTCGACATGTCCCGTGTAGTATTCGGTCAATTTGTCTTACTGACATTGTTGTCAAGTGAACGAAAACGCTTCAAAATTTGTAAAAAAATTAACGTTTTTTACATTGTAGCATTTTTAGTATGCCAATAATACCCAATAATTTACGCGAACGGGCGATTGGCATGCTTGATGCTGGCATGTCGACAGAAGACGTTGCAAGGCATGTTGGGAGTTCTAGTCGAGCGATACGAAATCTTCGCGTAAGATTTCGAACGACAGGAAGCACCAACGACTTGCCACGTCGTGGACGTCCGCGTGTTAAAATGCGTGGTCAAGACCGCTATATTATGAACACGCATTTGCGCAATCGATTCCAAACTGCCATTGCTACTGCTGCTAACACACCTGGGCTTCATAATAACCGAATCAGTGGGCAAACTGTTCGTAATCGTATGCGGGAGAACGGTTTACATGCACGACGTCCTTACGGTCGGATGCGTTTTAACGCAACGTCATCGTCTAAATCGTCTTAATTGGGCACATGTACACACTCGTTGGATACGGCGACGCTGAAATACCGTTCTTTTTTCGGATTAATCCAGATTTTCTTTACAACGTGGTGATGGCAGGGTGCGCGTCTACCGTAGGAGAAATGAACGCTATGCTGACTGTTGTGTTCTTGAACGAGATCGTTTCAGGGGTGGGGGTTCTGTCATGGTCTGGGCAGCCATTGCCCATGGTTATCGTTCACCACTAGTCGTCATTGATGGCAATTTAAATGCTCAACGTTACCGCGATGACATTCTCGCTCATCACGTCATTCCTCTGTTCCATAAAAACGTCAACATATCGATTTTTCAGCATGATAATGCCACCTCTCATACAACTAGAGACACTGTAAATGTTCTTAGGACAAATAACATTGATTTCATTGATGACTGGCCCGCTAAAAGTCCTGATCTCAACCCCATCGAGCATGTCTGGGATAGTCTGGACAGACGATTGAGGCGTCGTCCCAACCCACCCGCTAACGTCAACGAACTTCGTCAAGTGCTCGTTCAGGAATGGAACAATATTCCACAGGCAGAAATCAACACTTTAGTCAATTCTATGCGCCTTCGATACACTGCAGTGGTCAGTTCAAGAGGTGGTCATACCCGTTATTAAGTGGGTTTTTTTTTTTTTAACCCCTACCACACTTGGTCAAAATTTCTCCCAGTTTCTGTTAACCTATGGCCATGATTTTTGCACCAAACGATGTATCATGGAACAGTCTTTAAACGCATATATAACAATTATTTCCCCGGTTTGGTTTCATCAAGTTATGTTCAAGCAAATTTAGCGGAAGTTTCTTATTTTGTTCAGTGTTTATACACCACAACACAAATCAGGGTGTGAGTATATGCATATAAAACACTTCACTGTAGTGGCCAGTGTGTAATAAAGTTCTGTAAACACACATCTGTATGTTATGTATGCCCACAAATGATTGTCAGGTCAGATGTCGGGAATTGACGTGCTTATATCAATTTAATGTTCAAGCACACTCGTTTCGAGCACGATTTCAGACTAGAGCCAGAAACTGCACCCAGAATGAGAGGGGTAGTGGAATGTTAAAAAATGTTTTTTAAATTAAAAACGTTTATACAGATGATTAGCTAAAAATACTTAATAGATGGTTAAATAAACTTTATTTACGAAGAAGTTAAAAAGGGTTTAAACAAATAGTTACAAAACGTTTCTAACACACATCTTGTAACTGTATTCTTATGTATTGGTCTGTTAAGCGCACATGAACTTCCTCTTACGATACACAAGTACATTACGTTTCGCCTGGTTAAGTACACAAACACTGGAGTCAACGGGACAATACAATCTACCTGTGAAAGCTGGCGTACGTTAGTATGGGGGAATCCAACACGACTATTTTAATGTGTTCTAGGATCATCGTGTTGTGTGAGTCACTATTACTTGGAAGAACGGCCACTCAACATCACTTATGAGATTGCGCTAAGTAAGTAAACGAATCAACTAGTATGTGTCTTTACTAAGTGATTGTTCTTTCTATCCTGTGCACTAACCACACTTTACCCGGTGTATTGTCGCTCAACTGCGTTACTAGTTTCTGTCTTGTTCCTTTTGTTTTGCTTGAAAGTTATGTCATAACGAAATAGTGTAACCTTGCTTCAAATCTTACGTATTACATATATTTTTAAATCCTTATTTTGTGATATCACTATTGTTTTTAAATAACCAGGCAATACATAAATTATCCCACACGAGTGGCCTTTAAATACCATTTATTTTACATCGAATTATTTTAAAGGGACATTCCTGAGTTTGCTGCATTTTGTAAGAAGTTATCGACTAACAGAAACTGTTTGACGACTGTAATTACATATCAAATATATTTTTCTTAATAAAATCTTAGTGGCTGTATATTAAATGCGTTTCTGATATTTCTACTAGGTTAAATTTCATTTTATTTCCTGAAAATATTTTTTAATACGTACGAAATTATTTGAAGACAAAATCCAGTTTGAGCTTCTTACAAATATTAAGACGACCAGAAACACATTGAATATACAGACACTGATATTCTAAACAAGAAAATATATTTAATATGTAACATTAATCGTAGAAATGTTTTATTAGTCGAAACATCTTACAGTGTAGTAAACTCAGGAATGTCCCTTTAAGATGTGTCTAACGAGCGAAAGTGAGTTTGGTATGTTTTTAAACAACGAGTTGTAAGATAAACGGCATCTATTGGACACGAATGTAGTATTCTATTTCTTACATATTCTAAAAAAAAAGCCAGGTTTAAAATCAATTTATATGTCTTTTTCAAGTGAAACGTATTTACGGTCCTAGCGTTTGTAGTTTACTTAAATGCGCCACAGACAAACCAATGTCAGATTAACTTATACGATACAGAGCAATCAATTTTGATCGATATTTTTTTCATTGGATAGTATGGCAGTGGCGACCTGGATATCACATAAGAGCAGCCAGTCGTATGTCTATAAGTTGTTATCACACGTATGGGTGTATTTTTTATGTGTTATCAAAAATAACGAATGATGTTCTCACCTACGGGTGTGTAAGAATAAAATATATTGGCGCTTAGGCATTTGTGGGTAAAATAGCATAGGTATAGCATATATTTCGTTTTATAAACCTGAATCCATACATTTCATTTATTTTAGTGCCCGTATCCAATTAAATTTCAAGATCTCCTCAGACACATTTCAACTACATGTATCTGGATTATCTGATTAGGGCAGTAGTTAGTTAATGAGAGTGAAACCACTGGAGTGACCATACACCCCGATGTTGTATACCATTTCTGGATTAAAGTCAGTTCTCCGTTGGATAACCCAGTACCTACCAGTGTAAAGGTGGATTGGCCACAGTTTCAGAGGTATGTATATTTTCCTGTTCTCATAAAGTGCATTTTGATCTACCAGACTACCAGAAACACATTGCCAGTTTCCATAACGGATCTCCTTGGGATGTGGCTGACTTCCGAAGGACGAGCACATTTGTTTTTAAATTAGCATAATAGTTTATTTCTTGCAATTGATAGAGACTAGTAAAGAATCGTATACAACGGAATGTAAACTGAAACCATTCAAGTTGATTACCTATGATTTGCCTGCACATTCGTTTCCTGTGTTGGTGCAACGTCAAATGCAGTACATACTTTATTGGTCTTTCTTTTGTTTGGTATAGCAACCTTTTCACCGTATATCCTAAAAATAGATAATTAAAATTTATCAGCCTTTTTGTATAATTAATAAAATACTTATCATTTATTAATATCATCTGAACGCTTAGCAATTTTCCTTTTACTTATATAAGTAAATTTACTTCTGAGCACATTTACACATGCGAGTAAATTTCGTGTATGCTTTTGTGGCTTATAGTTAACAATAAATGCCGTGTATGTAATCAAAATAGTTAAAATGGGAAAGGAGAAACATCACTTCACAAGATTAGGTAATCTTTTTAAAAAATAAAGCATGTTTTTTCAAAAATCAGGAATTGTATAAAGGCAGTATAACTTTCACTACAGGTAACACAAAATTCTTCTGTTTTCAATATTTAGATTTTTACAACAATTGAATAAATAATGGTATTCATCTCTGATATCAGTAATACAACATTTACATATCCTGTTCTTTCTAGGAATGTTAAACCATCTACCATTTTTAGCGGTACTCTTATATTTAACTTAGGCAATTTAGTATGTGTCCGGGGTGGGGGTGGGGTGGGGGTGTCAGTGGGCGGATGGTGAGAGGAGGGGGTTAATATTTTTGTCCGTTTTGGATAACGTATTAAGTTATTAATATGAGCATAGCTTTTAAAAAATAATAAAATATGTGTTTAAAATCATATTGCTGTACAAGACTAAGCTGAAACAATAAATCAGTTGGAAATGCATACATTGCCTTGATAGATTAATAATACCATATTAAAGATGGAGGCATATTTTGCAGATATCAAATTTCTGTGCTACATTTCCATCACTGTCTTCAACCTGGTCTATTTCCCGTTCCAGCCAGTGAACCACGACTAGTATATCAAAGGATGTGGTATGTACTACCCTGTCTATGGCATGATACATATAAAACATCCCTTGCTGCGATACTTGCACCAGTTTAAGGACCACATTTGTGAGAGCAATGGAACTCCAGGGATCGCCTGGAATGCCAAGCACAAAATGTAGTTCCCGTCTTCTGAGCTAAAGGCAACTTACTTGTATCCCTCATTTGCAGCATGAAGAGCTGTATGCAATAGCAAGCATCAGTCAACTTGAAAACACCGGATGGCATACGATAATGGATATTATTTTAATATTTGTTATCAAAACACTTTCCCCTGGAGTGTATTTGTGTATAATACTGCCTTCCTTCATTCTTTGACTAAGAAAGTATTTAAATTGGTGATATTGGTAACCTGATTCCAAAAGGTTCTCAACTGTTTTACAAAATATGTTGCTCTTAGTAAAGGTCCCATGATATATACTAACCAAAATATTAACACCTCATAATGTTTTATGCAACATTGATTTACCACCTCTAAACACTTAACATAATCACTGTTTACTACCTGGACCAAGTCAAACCCATCAACAATAGTTAAAACATTTATGTTAGACTATCTGCTCATTTCAAATTCATCTGCAACGAGGCCAATTATAGAGGTACAAATGAAAGTTAAAGGATATCTGGAAATTATGTCTTGTGCCAGCTCAGTGATTGGTTTTCAATTCATTATTTGTCACAAATGGCTAATATTTCAGCTTTTAGTGTTCTGATGTTGTCTTGAGATTTATTGTTATATATAGTCGCTCACCCTGGAAGCTAGGCTGCATAACATTGTTCTTCATCAAGTCAAAGGCAGTAAGTACTCATACCGAATTCAGTCCAACTTTGGACTTTCCATTTATCTGTGTCTGTCTGCCATGCTAGCCTCCAAATGAGGTTATTTGTTTTCAAGCAACTTAGCTGAATGTCTGGGGTTTTGTTTTACCATTGGTACGATCCATTACCAGTGACTGGTCCAACACATGCACCAGAAACATAACATTTCAAACATTTGCTCCACCAGTGAGAGCCACCCCCAGTCTATCAATGTTGCCCCAATATAGATTCGTCTGTATTAGGCTAAATTGTGGTTGAGAAATATCGCAGTGTTAACTCGTGTTAGCCTCTAGTTTCAGGAGGCATACAGCTCTATCCTTTGTCTTCAACAGGGAGTATGACACACCCTGTCATGTTATTCCCAATGTCTAGATTAGTTCAACATAATTATGAATGTAGTAATGCATTAATATTAAATTTTAGGAAACGTGTACAACTGAATCACTTACCAGTGTATTAATGCAATTAACAAATAGGTAAACTTGAATATAATAAAAATGTGTTGTTTTGATCTTTTATGTTGTGGATTCAACATTATGCCTATTTGTGTGTGGCTATTCTATGCTATGTTAGTATCTTCCATAGTATCTTTTGTGTGCAATAAAATCCCTGAAATAGAACATTTGAGGATGTCAACCTAAACTTCAAGTGAAATTACTGTTGAGCAATGGTGGAAATTGCACTACGTAATGTAAAAATAAAAGTGTTACTTGAGACCCTAACACTCTTGCTTTTATTTCTGAAATTCATATTCCACTAACTTGCTCTTCTCTTATTTTTGCCTTGACCATCCTAATAAATATTTTATAATGAGTTTTATTTAGTCACTGTTAACAATTCCATTGAAATACTGCTGTTGAGGAAATAGGGGTAGGGTTATAAAATCCTGCAACAAAACTTTATTTATGGGATATAAATAATAACTGGATGTCCAAATGGGCTTATGTTATAATTAGAACATTTAAAGAGAATATTTGAGGCCTAAACTTTATGTTAAATGTCTACTGAAAAATAAAACTGTGTGAATTGTATTTTGTAATATTACAAAAAAGTGTTATATGAGACCCTAATCCTTGAAGGATTTCAATATTGATAAAATATCTGAATTCCTCAATCCATTTTCTCCCAATCTGCCAAATTTTGTATTCGTTAAATGCCCTGACAAATATTTTACAATGCTTTTAATATAGTCACCCTTTAGCAATTCTGTAAAAAATATAACTGTCGTGGAAATGGGGGTAAGGTCACAAAACGGGTAGATACATACAGAAAGCTGTTAGCCCTGCAATGCTATCATCAATTTTCCATCCCTAGGGATAAAAGCCTTGACAAATATCACTATGAGCATTCGTCCCCCAGGTGATACCGATCAACCCCTCTGGCTCATGAATGTGTGTGTGTGTGTGTGTGTGTGTGTGTGTGTGTGTGTGTGTGTGTGCCTCTGTGTGTTTCTGTATGTGTGTCTCTGTGTGTGTGTGTGTGTGTGTGTCTCTCTCTCTCTCTCTCTCTCTCTTTCTCTCTCTCTCTCTCTCTCTCTCTCTCTCTCTCTCTCTCTCTCTCTCTCTCTGTATGCGTGTGTATCTGTGTGTGTGTTTGTGTGTTCTATGTGTGTGTATCTGTGTGTCTTTATCTGTGTGGCTTGGTGTGTGTATGTGTTTGTTTGTGTGTCTCTATGTGTGTGAATTTGTGTGTGTATGTGCGTGTATATGTTTGTGTATGTATGTGTATCTGTGTGTCTTTGTCTGTGTGTGTATGTGTGTGTCTCTATGTGTGTGCGTCTGTGTGTGTGTTTCTATCTCTCTCTCTCTCTCTCTCTCTCTCTCTCTCTCTCTCTCTCTCTCTCTCTGTGTGTGTGTGTTTCGTGTGTGTTCGTGTGTGTATAGGTGTGTGTGTATGTGTGTATTTGTGTGTCTCTATGTGTGTGCGTATGTGTGTGTATGTGTGTGTATGTATGTGTGTGTGTGTCTATTCCCCTCTCTCTCTCTCTCTCTCTCTCTCTCTCTCCTCTCTCTCTCTCTCTCTCTCTCTCTCTCTCTCTCTCTCTCTCTCTCTCTGTGTGTGTGTGTGTGTGTGTGTAACAGTAGTATGGAAACTATACATATGCATTTAACGGTATAATGCTCACCAAAAATAGAGCTGCATTATTACATGTTAGTTTGTTTTGTTTAATGACACCACTAGAACACATTGATTTATTAACCATCGCCTATTGAATGTCAAACGTGTGGTAATTTTGACATATAGTATTGGAGAAGAAACCCGCTACATTTTGATATGTAGATATATTTTGATACACCAGTCGTGGTACTCTGGCTGGAAAGAGAAATAGCCCAATGAGCCCACCGACGGGGATCGACCCCAAACCGACCGAGCATCAAGTGAGCTTTTTACCATTTGACTACGTCCCCCCTCATCGAAATGGACAGAGACTGATAAACAAAATTTAAAGCACATTGTTCTCAAACCCGATCGGCACACCACCCGATCGTTGAGTGATATGATACTTGTTATATAAAATTTGCTTTATCATGCCATCTACAAAACACCCGACAACATAACAAAAGATATTTGTCTACATACATATTTTCTAACTTTCACCAACTCGACCAGCCTCGGTGGCGTCGTGGTTAGACCATCGGTCTACAGGCTGGTAGGTACTGGGTTCGGATCCCAGTCGAGGCATGGGATTTTTAATCCAGATACCGACTCCAAACCCTGAGTGAGTGCTCCGCAAGGCTCAATGGGTAGGTGTAAACCACTTGCACTGACCAGTGATCCATAACTGGTTCAACAAAGGCCGTGGTTTGTGCTATCCTGCCTGTGGGAAGCGCAAATAAAATATCCCTTGCTGCTAATCGGAAGAGTAGCCCATGTAGTGGCGACAGCGGGTTTCCTCTCAACATCTGTGTGGTCCTTAACCATATGTCTGACGCCATATAACCGTAAATAAAATGTGTTGAGTGTGTCGTTAAATAAAACATTTCTTTCACCAACTCGATGGGGATTTCCCTAAAGGTTTAGCTCTTAGCGATTTGCTGGGATATTGACCAATCAGATGACATTATACTGGTACTACACACCGTTAACTCATTCACAATGGGGAATGATGCTTAGTACTCTCTAATGTGCAAATGGACGTAGGATCGTAGGATCGATGACTCCCGGAGTACCCGTAGGGATCTTTTCGCATTCCAACCAGTACCGCACGACTAGTGTAAATATATAAGCATGCAATATAACTAGTGTAACATAAATGGTGTAACGAACGTCGTGGTATGGGTTCTGTTTATTGTAAATATATAAGCATGTATGTATGTATGTATGTATGTATGTGAGTGTGTGTGAGTGTGTGTGTGTGTGTGTTAGTGTGTGTGTGTGTGTGTGTGTGTGTGTGTGTGTGTGTGTGTGTGTGTGTGTGTGTGTGTGTGTGAGAAGATTAACTTCAGTTTTAAAACGGCTTTTTATTTCATGGAAATCGGGTATAATACCATCCATTGGTATTTACCTAACTCTGTACAGTTTAGCGGCTTCCATTCCATATTTATGACTGGACAAAAGTTTCCACAATATTTTATACCATCCAATTTCGAGTAATTAATATTTATACAGCCTTTATACCATAATACGTATCTATCTATCTATCTATCTATCTATCTATCTATCTATCTATCTATCTATATATATATATATATATATATATATATATATATATCACAACATTGATCATTGTGTGAGTATATGCATATAGAACACTTCACTGTAGTGGTCTGAGTGTAATACAGTTCTGTAGACACACAACTTGTAACTGTATGCTTATGTATTGGTTGCATATCGTCTGTCAAGCGCACATGAACTTCCTCGTTCGATACACACGCACATTACTCGATTAAATAAAAATGATTCGCATGGGTAAGTACACAAACACAGAGGTCAACGGGACAATACAATCTACCCGTGAAAGAGTACGTTAGTATGGGGGAATCCAAAACGACTATTTTAATGTGTTCTAGGATCATCGTGTTTTACGAGTCACTATTACTTTGTAGCACGGCCACTCAACATCACTTATGAGATTGTGTAAAGTAAGTAAACGAATCAACTTACTGTGTGTCTTTAATAAGTGATTGTTCTTGCTATCCTGTGCACTAACCACACTGTACTCAGTGTATTTTCACTCAACTGCGTCACTAGTTTCTGTGTTGTCTTTTGTGACATGAAAGTTATGTCACAACAAAATAGTGTAACCTTGCTTTAAATCTTACGTATTACATATAGTTTTAAATCCTTAATTTGTGATATCACATTTGTCTTTAAATAACCAGGCAATACATAAATTATCCCTCAAGAGTGGCCGTTAGATACTATTTATTTTACATCGAATTATTTTAAGATGTATTTAACGAGCGAAAGTGAGTTTGGTATGTTTTTAAACACCGAGTTGTAAGATAAATGGTATCTATTGGACATGAATGTAGTATTCTATTTCTTACATATCCTCAAAAAGCCATGTTTAAAATCAATGTATATGTCTTTTCCAAGTGAAACGTATTTACGGTGCTATATACGCCACAGAGCAATCAATTTCGATCATGATTTTTTTCATTGGATAGTATGCCAGTGGCGACCTGGATATCACCTAAGAGCAGCTAGTCGTATGTCTTTAAACTGGTATCACACGTATGGTTGTAACTTATATGTGTTATCAAAAATATCGAATGATGTTCTCACCAACGGGTGTGTAAGAATACGATATATTGACGCTTAGGCATTTTTGGATAAAATAGCATAAGTATAGCATATATTTCGTTTTAAAAATCTGAATCCATACATTTCATTTATTTTAGTGCCCGTATCCAATTACAATTCAAGACCTACTGGGACACATTTCAACTTCATGTATCTGGATTATCTGATTAGGGCAGTAGTTAGTTAAAGGGACATTCCTGACTTTGCTTTATTGTAAGATCCGACTAATAAAATAGTTCTACGATTAAACTTACATATTAAATATAATGTCTTGTTTAGAATATCAGTGTCTGTATATTCAATGTGTTTCTGGTCGTCTTAATATTTGTAAGAAGCCCAAACTAGAAAATTTAGGAAATAAACTGAAATTTAACCTAGTACAAATATTAGAACGATCAGAAACGCGTTTAATATACAGCTACTAATATTGTATGCATAAAAATATATTTGATATATAATTATAATCGTTAAAAAGTCTGTTAGTCGATAACATCTTAAAAATTGCAGCAAACTCAGGAATGTCCCTTTAATGAGTGTGAAACCACTGCAGTGGTCGTACACCCGTATGTTGTATACCATCTCTGTATTAAAGTCAGTTCTTTGGAATGAATGAATTAATGTTTAACGACACCCCAGCACGAAAAATACATCGGCTATTGGGTGTCAAACTGTGATAAATGCAAACAGTAAGTGGTGATCAACATCAATATAAAAATTCAACAGTTAAATTAAAACCCAGTGTAAAGAACTGTGCAAAAATACAAATATCACAGATAGATATTAAAATTTACAATAAAAGTCAGTATCACGTAGAAACTGTAAAATAACTTCCATCACATTTCGTTGTCCAAATATATCTCTTCGAGTTTCTTTAAGATCCTTACACTCCACCAAAATGTGGCGCACAGTACACTGACAGTGCTCACACTGAGGTGGAGTATCTTTAAGATAAATGAATGGGTAAAATATGTATGACCGATACGAGCACGACACAAGACAATTTCATCCTTACTGCACTGTCTATAGGAGGACTGCCACTCTCCCAAGACTGGTTTGATAGAATGAAGCTTGTTTGCAATCGTACCGTCCCAAACATGTTGCCAAGTCGAAAAGATAAGTTGATATTATGTTTAAAATCAGTATAAGGCACACCAACCCTGGCATGAGGCAAATCCAAAGCAGACTTGGCAGCTGAATCTGCCTTTGCATTACCCCTGATGCAAACATGGCTGGGCACCCAACAAAATACAATGTCTTTATTGGCAATGGATAAAAAAAAAAAAAAAAATTCGTATCACCATCCCAATTAAGGAATGGTCCAGCTTCATATTGCGTAAAACTTAGAGACACGAACGTGAGGCGGTAAAAAAAAGAGGCTATAATGACTGCTCAGACTTCAGCACTAAAATCTGATGCTGAGTCAGGCACATTTACACATGAGAGTAAATTTCGTGCATGCTTTTGTGGCTTATAGTTAAAGGGACATTCCTGAGTTTTCTGCATTGTAAGATGTTTCTGACTAATAAAATATTTCTAAGATTAAACTTACATATTCAATATATTTTCTTGTTTAGAATATCAGTGTCTGTATATTGAATGTGTTTCTGGTCGTCTTAATATTTAATTTTGTCAGAAACCCAAACTGGATTTTGTCTTCAAATAATTTCGTATGGACGAAAAAAAAAGTACTTTAGGAAAAAAGAGAAGAAATTAATCCTAGTACTAATATTACAAAGATCAGAAGCACGTTTAATATACAGCCACTAATATTTTATGCAGAAAAATATATTTGGTATGTAATTACAATCGTTAAAAAGTCTGTGCTAGTCGACAACATTTTAAAAATTGCAGCAAACTCAGGGATGTCCCTGAACAATGAATGCCGTGTATGAAACATCAATTCACAAGACTAGGTAATCTTTTTAATAAATAAAGCATGTTTTTTTCAACAATCGGGAATAGCATAAAGACAGTATAACTTTCATGCCATCTACCATTTTTAGCGGTAATCTTATATTTAAAGGGACATTCCGGACTTTGCTGCATTGTAAGATGTTTCCGACTAATAAAATAGTTCTACGATTAAACTTACATATTACATCTATTTTCTTGTTTAGAATATCAGTGTCTGTATATTCAATGTGTTTCTGGTTGTAAGAAGCCCAAACTGGATTTTGTTTTCAAATAATTTCGTACGCACGAAAAAGTTTATTTTAGGAAATAAAATGAAATTTAACCTAGTACAAATATTAGAACGACCAGAAACGCATTTAATATACAGCCACTAATATTGTATGCATAAAAATATATGTGATATATAATTATAATCGTTAAAAAGTCTCTGTTAGTCGATAACATCTTTATAATTGCAGAAAACTCAGGAATGTCCCTTTAACTTAGGTAATTTAGTATGTGTCCGAGGTGGTGGTGGGGGTGTCGGTCAGTAGATGGTGAGAGACGGGGTTTAATATATTTGTCCGTTTTGGATAACGTATAAAATTGGTACCTAGAATATATGAAAAACCCTATTTGTATATAGCCCAATACATCGCTCAGTTTTTGTTTTAATACTTGTCGATAGAATATGAAATTGATATACTGATCAGTGTAATCCATGTTATCGAAAATACTTTTTTTTATGAATATCCAGGCAGCCTCATTACGTCACTACTAATATGTATTCTGAAATTCGAGATATGCTTTATTTTCCCGGCTGAATTGAAAGAATCCGCATCATCCATCTCATTTTGAATCATGTAGTGGCACAATCTAAAATTTGAATGCTTGAAAATAATATTCGAATAGCAGATTAGCGAGCAAATATTCGAATACAGTCGACCTTCGATAACTCAAACTTCGATCTTTCGTAAACGTCGATCTCTCGAAGTGAAACGGCGGTCCCGGCCGAACTGCTATACAAACTAGTAATACCAGACTTCGAACACTCAAACTTCGAACATTCGAAAAACTCTATCTCTCAAAGTAATTTTGTGGTCCCACCATAAAAAAAATAAGGGATATTGCACTTCCAAAACTCGAAGTTTGTGGAGTGACTGAGCCTTTTAACTGTACCGGTAATACTTTAAAGAAAAATAAATTGTCACCCAAGCCAAGCGTGAGTGCCCCGACTGGTCTCGGCTATCGATGATACACGCGGTAATTACAGAATAATAGATCGCCGACTATGCGGAACGAAATGATCCTACATGCCTGCATTGGGTTGTCGGTGTTTGTACACGGAAGCGGGCCTCATTACACAAAGTACGGATAGTCTTGTAATCTTCAAAGAACTGTTGTAATAACAATTAACGCTGTTTGTTTGCAGAACCGTGAACATTCGGAAGAAATGCTGCTCAATCTGTGCAAGATTACAGACATAGCAATGAAAGACGATTTTTTAAGCAAGTGTGCCAAACAATCTCTAATTACAAAAATGTTCGGATAGTTCTGGTCTTTGTACTTTGTGATTTGAGAGCTATAATTTATTTTGTACTGTTGTGAATGTTTTATATGTAAAAAACAAAGTACTTAACCTGGTGCTATTTGGCATACAGCGTTTTGATTTGTTATGTTATGTCTCGCTATGTTAGTGAGGGTTTTTAAAATGATTTTTGTGATTTACAATAATTTTGCTATTTATATTGTGTATTTTTTATTTGGTAAACAAACGTACTTAGTGCTAATCGACATTCAGTATTTTAATTTATTACAACGTTACGTTCCGCCTTGTTTTGACATTTGAAAAATATATCAACTTTAATTTATAGCTTACTTCCGGTTATATGTAAGTACGTGCTTTCAGTTTTCGTTTTTTTTTTTTTTACTTTACTTTACTGTCAATTAATACAATAAAAGTACATAGAGATGTATGTCAAATTTATCGGATTTATCCCGTTTCTGTTAATATTTACTTAGTTTTTTCATATACACAGAAGAAATGTGCTAACATCCGATATGAACGAAATGATAATACTGCAATGCAGTTTCACTTTGAGGTCTGCTGTACGAATTCCAAAAACTCGTACTCCCTGAAACTCGAACTATTTTGTCGTCCCCTTCAACTTCGAGTTAACGAAGTTTGACTGTATTTAGACCGCTCACTACTTTTTGTTCTTTTTCCACGACTGATTTTATTTTGTGTATCTGATATATGTCATCAAATGATGATTCATTATCTTTTGTAGATGTGATACTCTCGGCCAAATGAGCTTCTATTGATGCATCCATGATTCCCCAGCCTCGGGTTTGTTTTACCAGTCAGTATGGAACATATTAAGAAAATATTTAAAACGCCTGAGAAGTAAGCATACTTTTGTTTTATTTTTAAGTGATTGCTGCTGTTATTCTTTAAAAATAGTTTCCTACGTACAAAAACAATACATTAGGCAATAAAATAAAGTTTGACCTAGTACCAACATCAGGACGATCAGAAAGACACACAATAGACATACGATAGACAGCCACAGTTATTGTATGCAGAAAACTGTATTTAATATTCACATTTAGTCATTAAATCATCTTTCTTAGTCTGAAACATATTAACAATGGCAACAACTGTCAATTTAAAGATATATCCCAGTGTGAATTATTTTTCATTTGATATGAATCGGACCTTGAAAAACGTCCTTTTGATCCTGCCTTGTGCAGATAATATGAATACCATGACTTTTTTATGTAGTCCAACGTGCTGAAGCGACCACCTCTCATAAAGAGTTACTTCTTTTTATTCTCCCAATATGAACAACAAAACCATTATTCACGATCAATACCGTATTGCAACGCAGAATCGAATGAGCATTGGGACAAAATAGGGCTTGATTCCACGAATAACTATTTAGTACCTTCTCTACAGGAGGACTGCCACTCCAGTAGAGATTCTTTACTGGACCATACATCATCCCTGCACAGTTCAATAGAGGACTGCCATTCCCAGACTAGTTTACTAAATCAAGTCATCTAAATAGTAAAAACAGACTATTTTAAAGCAAACTACTGCCATATTTTGAAGTTCCATTAGATGGTTACTTGTATATTCATGCATTAACTATAATGTATTTATAACAGAAAAATACCCATTGAAAGAGGAAGATTTGGTGGCACACAGGTCATCAAACAACGGTTGCATCCAATTGTTAAGGATAACGATGAAACAAACCCAAAGGTTGTATTCGGAGAAGGCCGGGATGCCTCTGAAGATCAGGGACAGGATACAGACAATAGCGACGATGTGTACCGGGATCCTGAACTAGATAACATGGACGAGACTGA
>NC_054704.1:90584055-90587121 GCF_016097555.1 Gigantopelta aegis | reverse complement strand
ATGATTTAATGACTAAATGTGAATATCAAATACAGTTTTCTGCATACAATGTCTGTGGCTGTCTATTGTATGTCTTTCTGGTCGTCCTGATGTTGGTACTAGGTCAAACTTTATTTTATTGCCTAATGTATTGTTTTCGTACGTAGGAAACTATTTTTAAAGAATAACATCAGCAATCACTTAAAAATAAAACAAAAGTATGCTTACTTCTCATGCGTTTTAAATATTTTCTTAATACGTTTCATGCTGACTGGTAAAACAAAACCGAGGCTGGGGAATCATGGATGCATCAATAGAAGCTCACTTGGCCGAGAGTATCACATCTACAAAAGATAATTAATCATCATTTGATGACATATATCAGATACACAAAATAAAATCAATCGTGGAAAAAGAACAAAGAGTAGTGAGCGGTCCAAATATTCGAATATTTGCTCGCTAATCTGCTATTCGAATATTATTTTCAAGCATTCAAATTTTAGATTGTGCCATTACATGATTCTAAATGAAATGGATAATGCGGATTCTTTCAATTCAGCCGGGAAAATAAAGCATATTTCGAATTTCAGAATACATATTAGTAGTGACGTAATGGGGCTGCCTGGATATTCATAAAAAAGTATTTTCGATAACATGGATTACACTGATCAATATATCGATTTCATATTCTATCGACAAGTATTAAAACAAAAACTGAGCGATGTATTGGGCTAAATACAAATAGGGTTTTTCATATATTCTAGGTACCAATTTTATACGTTATCTAAAACGGAAAAATATATTAAACCCGTCTCTCACCATCCACTGACCGACACCCCCACCACCACCTCGGACACATACTAAATTACCTAAGTTAAAGGGACATTCCTGAATTTGCTGCAATTTTTAAGATGTTATCGACTAACAGAGACTTTTTAACGATTATAGTTATATATCAAATATATTTTTATGCATACAATATTAGTGGCTGTATATTAAACGCGTTTCTGATCGTTCTAATATTTGTACTAGGTTAAATTTCATTTTATTTCCTAAAATATATTTTTGAAAACAAAATCCAGTTTGGGCTTCTTACAAATATTAATACGACCAGAAACACATTGAATATACAGACACTGATATTCTAAACAAGAAAATATATTTAATATGTAAGTTTAGTCGTAGAAGTATTTTATTAGTCGAAAACATCTTACAATGCAACAAACTCAGGAATATCCCTTTAATAACAAAAATTAATTTACCAAAAGGAGAAGAAATTACTGATCCAAATCAAATCTTTATAAAAGTAAAACATTTTGTGAAATTCTCTATACAGCACTTCTAGAAATGAATTATTATGACATTAAAAAACCTAAAAGCTTTCCAATATTAAATTTAATAGACGAAGTGGCAAAGAAGAATACAATTTGGTAGGAGAAACAAAAATATTAAAAACATTCACACAAAGTAATGTTTGACAAGTATGTGGCATTAGGTTTCACAAATGTATGACAGTATACACCGCACAGCCTGGGATTTTTAATCCAGATACCGACTCCAAACCCTGAGTGAGTGCTCCGCAAGGCTCAGTGGGTAGGTGTAAACCACTTTTACCGACCAGCGATTCATAACTGGTTCAACAAAGGCCATGGTTTGTGCTATCCTGCCTGTGGGAAGCGCAAATAAAAGATCCCTTGCTGCTAATCGAAAGAGTAGCCCATGTAGTGACGACAGCGGGTTTCCTCTCAAAATCTGTGTGGTCCTTAACCATATGTCTGACGCCATATAACCGTAAATAAAATGTGTTGAGTGCGTCGTTAAATAAAATATTTTTTTCGTCTTTTCCTTTTTTGGTTGACATGGTGGAAAATCCACACAGGGTAACACCCAGCTCCCCACTTTGGGTTTGAGCCTAGAACATACAAGGTTTTAGGCCGTTGGTTTCAACTGCGTCACACATACCGGCCCTTCACCCTATCTGTTGTACCTCTTATCCACCCTTTGTGTTCACTGTCATCGGAATGTCCGCTTCATATAGCCTATGGCGCTGTTACTGGTATACACTAGTCCTTTATTCCTACATATAATCAGCTACAGCCCTTACACATTAAGTCCTCTATTACAAACTGATTTCGTCATGGTTTTGCTATGCATCGTTGTATAAACAAATGACTCGACAGTAATGCAGTATGTCTGGTAACGTACGCAGTAGATTAAGCCACAAAGTTATAGGAAGTATAGGGGAATGTCCGAGTAGCTCTCCATTCCTGAAAAATAATGGGACTCGGCGTAACGCTCCATTATTTTTCAGTAAAGGAGCGATGATTCCATAACTCACCATTACTAAGAGTAATATAGATAATATATATATATATATATATATATATATATATAGAGAGAGAGAGAGAGAGAGAGAGAGAGAGAGAGAGAGAGAGAGAGAGAGAGAGAGAGAGAGAGAGAGAGAGAGAGAGAGAGAGAGAGAGAGAGACATTTAGTAATGATTTATTGGTGTATTTTAAGTAGAGGAATATCCTCATAAAAAAAATAATGAACCTGGGCCCTAGCGGAGAGTTACTCGGACATTCCCCTATATGTAAATACAAAGCAAAAATAAACAGCCCTACCCCTAGTAAGAAAATAAATGAAACAAAACAAATACTTCTAGCTTAAATCTGAACGAAAAAACCGTATTCCATTATCAAAATCGTATCTCTGCTCAAGACGGAGTCGAAAAGATGTTAGGCAAAGTTGTGATTGCTTCCATGATTCACTACCATGTGCTCGTCCTTAGTAGGTCAGCCACATCCCAAGGAGATCCGTTATGGAAACTGGCAATGTGTTTCTGGCAGTCCTGGCGCTTGTAGTAGATCAAAATACACTTTATGAGAACAGGAAAATACACATACCTCTGAAACTGTGGCCAATACACCTTTAGACTGGTAGGTACTGGGTTGGTATCCAAAGGAGAACTGACTTTAATCCAGAAATGGTATACAACATATAGGTGTTCGGCCACTGTAGTGGTTTCACTCTCATTCATTAACTACTGCCCTAATCAGATAATCCAGATACATGTAGTTGAAATGT
>NC_054704.1:90566555-90579055 GCF_016097555.1 Gigantopelta aegis | reverse complement strand
TACAGCACCCCTAGATTCGCACAAAATTTAAGTACTTTGTTTTACAGGTATCCCATACATGTTCCAAGCACAAGGCTACTTGACACAGTACAGTGGTACTAGATGAAATAAAACTGCATAAATTTTTTGGCCCAGATGAAACTATTATTTTTACAACCAACACACTCACATTTATCACCAATCACAGGACTTGTGGTGTTCACTTCTCTATAAAACGTTTGGTGCAACTCGCACGTTGACCCAGCTGGACGTTATTTGGTTTAGTACTATCTAAAGCACCATGTTCACAGTGCAGGGGACAATGTCAGTATGTTTGTGAAGGGATGTTCCACAATGAAGATGGAAAGTATAAAGGTATGTAATATAAATTATGATAGGTAATCTGTATTTAGCAACCACAATTATAGGTTTTACATAACTTGAAAGCACTGTAGTAGCCATCAATTTGGATTGATTGGTGGGCTCCCATTTCGCCCAGTGTTTTATATATGCAGGGGGTGGCACTGGTGGGGGACCCGATGAGAGTGGGGGTGGGCAACCAACATTTTAGAAAACAAACTTATAAAGGCAAACAAATTTCTGATTGGGGATGGATCATTGCCCCCACCCACACACACACACACTTACCAACCCCCTGCGGCAAATTTAATCTTCTTAAGATAATTTTTAAGGCCTAAAAGTTGAGTTTTACAGTATCACTGATAACGTTTAAAATTATATATCATAACATTAAATAATTACTCAGTATGTAACAGCAATATCAGTATATTGCATGAATAAAATAAAAAAAACTGCTGAATGTTGTCAATTGTGATTCAGTTTGTTAACATCTTATTTCGGTTACACGAAGAGAGTGAGGCACACAAGACTGCTGTCCTAAAGACAATGGTAGAAGAAGGTACCCCAAGGACAACATAATAATTGTAATATAATTACAACAGTTTGTAATAAAATTAAAACAAGTCCACGATTTCAATCTACTTCGACCCTTTCTGTCAGTTTCCTCCGACTCTGTCTTCTGAGCTGTCTACACCATCGCCTACCTGTCTCAACTTACTCCACGGTTGCGGTCTCTGTGTATTTCCCTGCACTCACCTGGTCTGACCCACGGCACAAACTAACGACCGTAGTAGGGATGTATAGTAGGTGGTTACAAATGCCTCTTACTAATGCCAGAAGTAACTACTGAACGCTCACCAAAGTGGTCAGACTAAGCCCATAGCTCAAAGCTGATGGGGAATGGCAGGTGTGTGGCACAGATAGCAACAAGAGACGAGCACATGTCGTGGTTGGAGAGACAAGGACTGGGATGTGGAGGTGGATAGCGAAAGAAGTTGAAAGATAGGAGGAGTTGCCAGATCGGGAAGAAATGAGATGGAAAGAAAGGAAAGGGGGCAGTGGGATAAAATGAAAAATAAAAAATAAAAAATAATAAATTTAAAAAATCCTAAAAACCCCAACAAACAAACAAACAAACAAGTTCTGTTTCCTTCTTTTGTGTTGTTATTATTGTTTGTATGATATGGTAACATGTCTTTGAACTGCAATTTATGTAAGTTCTTTTTTTAACGAAATTCGGTCGCGGGCCATTCAAAAGTGTCAAAGTGTTGCTGTGAGTGGCCCGATTAACCAGTCAAAACAAATCCCAAGTGCATACCCTGGAAGTGTATTATTCTTGGCATGTATTATTATTATTAGAATTTAGAGAGATAGACAGCACCCATTACACAGAAAATGTGTTGTGGTTTTCATATGGCAAAGTTTAATGCATATTATATAGAGAGGGATAGAGATAGAGAGATGCCTATGCAGTGGAAATAGGTCTGTGTACCCAAACAAAGTATTTGAAGTGTATATTCTTGCAGTTATTGACATTCTTGGTCCAAAATTTAGACTGTATATATTATAACGTTGGGGACTAAGTATATTAGGAATAATTATTATAGTGCAACTTACCTGTCCCAGGTTAATAAGACTCAGTCTTTTAAGGTCATTTAAGAATTGTGGTATATTTCATAGACTGAAAGTAACCTAGTCATATTTATTTAATTATTCATGCGAATTTTATTACTAAATGAATCAGTGAACATACAGTTCAACTGCGTGTGTGATATGAGGTTATTGTTAAATAAATATTGTTGAATTTTAATCTTGTGATCCTTTGCCTTCATAGTTCGTAGTTATGGCATTTACAAGGACACCCTCTAATCCAGGGTCGTCACAATATATATATATATATATATATATATATATATATATATATATATATATATATATACATATATATATATATATATATATATATATACATATATATATATATATATATATATATATACATATATATATATATATATATATATATATATATATATATATATATATATATATATATATACATATATATATATATATATATATATATATATATATATATATAATTCGTTACGAGTATTTTTTAATATGGAAAATATCAACCGAGTCTATGTTAATTGGTATTTGTCGAGGCTCTGCTGAGACAAATACCGATTAACTAGACGAGGTTGATATTTTACATATTAAAAAACATGAGTAGCGAATTCTATTTATCCTATAACACTTCTAAAATAACATTTTAGTTAATTTGTTTAGTAAATCACGGTACTAAAGTCGATAATATGACGTCATCACGATTAGCACAGATTAGTTTGACGTCACGGATTTTAAACAAATCTTTGAAAACGTTACGCTCAGGTGCACGGGTTTGGTTAGCTTGTAAGCAAATGACCCATCCACAGCAAAACATTACCTAGAGACCTTGCAAATTTGCATACCATTATTAACCGGGTTAGTAAAGTAAATTATCACATGGGTTTATGACATGGATATCATGGGTAAGTTATAGGATAAATATATATACGATAAATTAATGGAAAATGCTATAGCAGAGTAGACATGTAGATCTATACTCACTGAGTTAAAACAATTCGCTAATCATGACATGAGACTCGGTCAGTGGCCAAAGAAATCATGTAGAAAACTCCACGCTTGTAACTTACTTGTAAGCGATGTTGTACAGCTGTTGGCGAAAATTAAACGGTTCCACCGACAGCATAAATGTTAACACGTTCCCTTCATTCACTTTCATAAAATATAAACTAAACATAAATAGGACAATTCCTTCCAATATAACTAAATGATCCGTAAACATGCACAGCAGCTAAGAGGAAATGGCGTCGCTTATCAAAATTAGGTCATTTACGAAATGACGTCATTTACAAAAAAAAATCACCTGATTCAGATAATAGTGAATGAAAGGTTGCATTCTTACGTTACATAAGTATCAATGGAGATTACACACACAATACTACAGGCGTATTTAAAGCTAAACAAAATAAATTAAGTTATGTATTGTTAAAGTATGCATATAAATTTAATTATAAGATTTGACCACAAAGGCTCGGGTTTGCAACATTCATTCACCCGGGACAGATAATTCATAATTCCTCGTAGCTCGTTAGTTATTCTTTAAATACACACTGGGGAGTACTTATTCTACGTCTAATCTTGACTGGGGAGAGCAAATCCAGGGGAGTGCAAATTATATGTGACACCGGTCATCATGAAACGTATTAAGAAACTATTTCAAACGCCTGAGAAGTAAGCATAATTTTGTTTCGTTTTAAAGCGATTACTGATGTTATACTTTGAAAATAATTTCCTACGTACGACAACAATATATTAGGGCCTAAAGTAAAGTTTGATCTGGTAGAAACATCAGGACGATCAGAAACACGTTTAATAGCCACGGATATTGTATGCAGAAAACTGTATTTAATATGGAAATTTAGTCATTAAAAAATCTCTGTTAGTCTGAAATATCTTAGCAATGGTAACAAATTCTGGAATTTCCATTTCAAGATATATCCCAGTATGAATGAACTTCTATTTGGTAGAGTCAGACCTTGCAAAAATGTCCTACTGCATATATAAATTTGAATGCCATAACTGTTTTGTAGCTCAGGCTAAATTGCATATACATGTAGTCAAACCTGCTGAAGCGAACACCTCTCATAAACAGTCACCAACCTTAACAGGTCACGTTTTCTATTCTTCCTGTTAATCATCACCTAATCATCACTTAATGTTTGCATATACCATAGTTTTATACCCAGTAGCTGATGTATTTTTTCGTGCTAGGGGGGAGGGGGGAGGGTCGTTAAACATCCATTCTATTTTATTATATTTCTATTCTCCCAATCTGAACGCCAGAACCATTATCCACGATCAATACCGTATCTCTGTACAACGCAGTCGAATGGGTTTCTATGATTTCACCGAATGTCACTGTTATTGTTCATGTAGATCTATATATTTCACGGATATGTATATAATAAATATATGTATTTTCCGTGTACAAAGTAGTTTAGCTGGTCTAATACCGTGTATATATATACGAAAGTTGTTCGCTTTGCTTAACGACACCACTAGAGCACATTGATTTATTAATCATCGGCTATTAGATGTCAAACATATGGTCATTTTGACAGTCATAGAGATAAAACCCGCTACATTTTGCCATTAGTAGCAAGGGATCTTTTATATGCACCATCCCACAGACAGAATAGCACATACCACGGCCTTTGACATACCAGTCGTGGCGCACTGGCTAGAGCGAGAAATAGCCCAATAGGCCCACCGACGGGGATCGATCCTAGACCGACCGCACATCAAGCGAGCGTTTTCCCACTGGGCTTCATCCCGCCCTTTGACAGAAAATGGCCATAGAATCTGGGATCCAGTACACCAAATGTGTTATATTATACAAACAGTATTTGAGGACAACTATTTTAAGTAAAAATATTTAAATAATCATATTATTGAAATTTCTTTGAATATTATTCTCCCTATGGTGAATCACAATTCAAAGACAGTTCGCGATACATATATTCAAATTGTGAGTAACTTTGAAAACATCATCAGCTTCCCTGATGCATTCAGGAGAATAGTGGAATGTAAGATGTCGAACTGTTCCTTGGAGATATTTCCAGACAGCACCTACAAAGAGGATGGCGGGTGTCCCATGTATCAGTTTGCAGGAAGGTTCGGTTCCATGCCTGTCACTATTAACATTTTGATTTCAAACCCTCAGTGTATTTCCAAAGGTCATATTGGCAGATGTATCGAGAAGAAAAAACAGGAAACCTTTCAGTTGCAGAAAAACAACATTGATGTACTGCAATCGTTAAACAGTCATACAAACATTGTGCAACGTGTGGCTTTCCAGATAAAACCGTTTCCGTATGTTACAGTTCATGAGGATCTTAGAGGTCGCTGCCTGAACACCCGTCTACTAGAAACACGAACAAGTAGAAGTTGGTTTTCCGAACGAGACAAACTTTTATATCTTTTGGACATCATTAGCGGATTGCAGTATGTTAATTCTAAAAATATTATTGTTAGAAACCTTACGCCAATCAGCGTCATTCTAACTGAAGGGAAAATCAAACTGGCAGATATGAGCTATGCCTGCACACCAAAGGAAGGTATGAAAATGATGGTTGTTCTTGTTTGTAATTCGGAGAGGGGGGGGACTGGGTTTTTTTCTTCTTATAACCTTGTTTATGATGGCTCCCATAACCTTTAGGCACTAAACGTTAAACCAAATTTACAGTTCGTCGAGCAAGAGGCCATTTACATTATGTGCAATCATACATATAAATGTAGAAAAATGTAATACATCAGAAATTGACTTTATATGCATATTTTAATGTTAAAACACCCACTAAATACAACAAGCTATATTATGTATATATAGAGGCTATTTCATGGGGGTTTTCCGAATACGATTTTTATGTCAACGAGTGATGTGTGAAAACCATATTTTCACGAATTGCGAAGCAATGAGTGAAAATATGGTTTTCACACATCACGAGTTGACATAAAAATCGTATTCGGAAAAACACCATGAGATGGTCTATTTATTATATACATATTTCCTAATTTTTAACAATATCTTTCGCTCTTTGGTAATATCTTTCACTTATCCTATCGAAAACACGTAACGTCATGATATATTTCTTCCTATGGAACTTTGCCAGAAAATTTACTTTACCATAGACTTTTAAAAAGAAATTTGATTAAAATTTATCTTTATTAACATTTATTTAACAATACTGCGGTGCAAACATACCTGACAAAGCGATCCTCTAAAAACTCCCACAAAAACAAAACGAGTCGAACGCCGTTAAATTCTTACACTTAAACTCGATGACACTACATTGTGTCATCATTATTTAGCTTCGTATTCAATTTGTTTTATATATTTTATCGTAATTGCACTTCGTATCCCGTTTTTATACGTACAGTTGTTTAAATTACATTTTTTATTTTTCAAATACGATCAGATGCATTGGTAATCATCAAATTTAAATACGAAGAACCGAGGCAAAGGGAGATAATTTAATCGTGCACTTTTAATCGTGCACTTTTACAAAAAAGTAAATACGACTTCTATATTTTCACTGTAGCTAAAATACAGTGAAAATATGACTTTTCACCGGATATGACTTTTATGGTTTCCGTAGATCTATATATTGCATTGCTATGTATATAATAAACATGTTTATCTACTTTGATTGTGTTACGCACTCACTGTAAATATATTTTATTTAATGTACTTATGATGAAAACTGGTAAAAATAACTTCAAGAATGTACCTAAAATGTCTCAGAAAATGCTCCAGAATGCACCATTTTTAATGTAGTTTTTCAAAATTTCCCGAGGGGAGGGGGGAGGGGTATGCCCCCGGCCTTTCCCAGCGCCGCATCGCTTCGCTCGGCTATACATTGATTATTTGGATTTTCATTTCATTAGAGTTGGCAGGTATGCTATAATTAAACATCAGGGCTCGAACTTTAGAATCGAACATTTTGTTCAGTATCGCTATAGTGCATGAAGTTTTTAATCAAATTTCAAAAACAAAACATGCCATAATGAAATATAGTAAAACAGCAGACAGATCCACTTACAGAAGTTATAAATACTCCAGTAAGACATGCAGAATGGTAATTCCATGGTAATATGTTTCATGCCATTATTTTTGTCTCTGGATTCTAGCAAACACGCTCTGAAGAAACAAATATTATGGCATGTCAAAAACATTTCTTGAATTATGGCACAACAAAATAAGTTACTTTTTTAAAGGTTAAATTTATAATAAAATTATTAACTATGAGATACATGTAGATATAGTTTAAATTTATTTTACTGTATACTTTATAATAGCAATAATGATTAAGGGAAAGAACAAACAAAATGCTACATTTTAAGAAAATAAATTATTTGTGAATTCAGTAACTTATGTGGTATGATCAAAAAGCTACTTACATGTAATTATGTCTAGTTTCAAAAACTGTTGATAGTTGTTAAGATATACAAAGCTATTTAAAAGGTATGCCTATTTTAGCAAATTGTGATTTAGACTTCAACAAGAGTAACCTTTTGTTAAAAATAAATATCTTTGTTTAGAAGGTATTAGATAGTAAACATATTAAACAACTTTAAATAGTAATTAAACATACTATTCTTTGTATACATTTAGCTAAATATTTCACTTTTAAATGTGGCAAAATGTCTTTATAATGTAATGAGCTGTTGTGTGTAGTTTTAAAAAATGTTTTATTGAAACAAAATTAAGTCTAACAAAATATAGGCATATCTACATAATTATTAATTTATATCCAAAGGTAAATTATTTTTGATCTAGCCACTGAAGATTTTGCCATCGCACCAATGTACGGAAGACGGCGGGCTACTGTAGTCAAAATTTTAAAATTATCATGTTGTTTTATATAATTCAAGCAAAATATGGACAGATATGGACATAATTATTATTTATGTCTGATGGTAAATTAGTCTTGTACTAGCCATGAAAAATATAATCACCATTGCGCTGACGTTGGGTCAACAGCGGGCTGCTGTACATGTAGGCAAACACATTTAATGAGGGTTTTTTGTTTGTTTTTAATTCAAACAAAATGTAGATATACAAATATATTGGTCTACTTTATTATTTATACCAGATTGTAAATTAGTGCTGATCTAGCCACGGGAAATATTGTCATCGCTCTAACACCGGGCCGATGTTGGGAAAAAAACAAAATGTATCTTTTTTTCTTAATTAAAACAAACTATGGATTTATTTACATAATTATTATTAATACCCGATGGTAAATTAGTGTTGATGTAGTCACAGAAAATATCGTCATCGCGCTGACGTCGCGCCAAAATCGGGCCGCTGCAGAAAAACTTTGCCGATTGTAGCCGCTCATGTCTGACCATACGCCAACATCGGGCCGCTGCAGGAAAACTTTGCCGATGGCAGCCGCCCATGTCTGACCATTCGCTAACATCGGGCCGACGATGCATGTTTGATGGGGAACTACATAACTGTCTCATCATGTCTTTACAAATTACAATAACACACACTTACTAGATAGAAGTCGCAATTCTTTTTTCATTTTCTTATTTTCGCCTCTTCATCGGGGAAATAATTACACAAGTATTTGTTTTTATTACAAGGTGCATCAAGGATTGGCTTTTTTCACTTTTCTTCATTGTTCATAGTATGACAAATCCATTTCGTTTTAGAGCAGGATTTGTTTGTCATCGAGCCCAGGCTTATTTGACAGGATTTACCCAATGCTACATCACTGGCAATCCTATAATCAAAACAACACAATATTGTATTTCTGAATTATACGGAACCTTTTCAACGCAGTGATTTAATAAGACGTTACGACAAATGTCATGAAATGGCTGCATATAAATATTGCTTTGTCGCCAACGCAGCCAGTGTGCTTGTCTGTTCCCTATTTTTGGCTGACGGAGCGTGATAAATGTCCATGCGTCAATTGCGACCCATCTAATACCTTTAAAGAGTGATATGAGAGATGCCTGTTTTGTCTATGATTGATTTTCGTTGTTGGGCCAGGACCGAAATTGACACGTCCACGTCATCGTGTCAATCTCGTTGACGTCGGCGTGCGAGGTGTGTATTGGGCGATCAATTGAAGGCTGGTGATAAGGCAAATGACCCGAGTCCAATCATCACTGAGAGGTTGTACTCCCCCCATGTCTACCCCTCCTCACGGCATTCTTTATAGCGTTCTTTGTATTCAACATTCCTCCTTAACTGCAGGGTGTATACCATTAAATGAAATCCCATAGACGACAATAGTACCATATGTGGCTAAAATTTCTACCTGCAGCGTATCAATCGGCATATACACCATGGATATAAATACTACCACCCCTTACCCTTAAAGTGAATCAGAAAACAATGGGGGTGAACCTGCTCATTTCAGAGATAACGGGTAGCGTCTATTACTACCCTAGTTCCGCATACAATTTGAGTAAGGTTTTTGCAGGTAGCCCTGTTATGTTTCAAGCACATGCTTACTTTATACATTAAAGGGACATTCCTGAGTTTGCTGCATTGTAAGATGTTTCCGACTAATAAAATATTTCTACGATTAAACTTACATATTCAATATATTTTCTTGTTTAGAATATCAGTGTCTTGTTATTCAATGTGTTTCTGGTCGTCTTAATATTTGTAAGGAGCCCAAACTGGATTTTGTCTTCAAATAATTTCGTAAGTACGAAAAAACAATATTTTAGGAAATAAAATGAAATTTAACCTAGTACAAATATTAGAACGATCAGAAATACGTTTAATATACAGCCACTAATATTTTATGCAGAAAAATATAGTTGATATGTAATTACAATCATTAAAAAGTCTCTGTTAGTCGATAACATCTTAAAAATTGCATCAAACTCAGGAATGTCCCTTTAATACAGTCGTACTAGATGAAATAAAATTGCATACATTTTTTTTCCAAATGAAACTCATTTTCTTTACAACAAATACATTTGTCACCAATCACAGGACGTGTGGTATTAACTTCTCTATCACAAGTTCGGTGCACCTCGAACTTTGACCCAGCCGCTACCTGCAGTGTACTTATGCGATATTTGCTAATGGCGCGTTTACCAGATCAACAAAAATATACATACATATGCATAATATATTGTTGCTCTTATAGAACACTTGTGAGCCTTTTTTGTTTTCGTTTATAATTGTTTTTCAATTATATACTAGCATATACATATGTATGTAAGTGAAATCAGTTGTTAAAAGGTTCTGTTACTCCGAAATATGTTACAATAGTAGTAAACTGAGGACGGTTCCTTTCAAGTGGCAGACCCTAGCTGTTAAACACCACTGGCGTATTGTTCATTATTAGACCTGTTTTTCATCAGACAGTACTTCGATTTTATTGTTTAGATTATCCATATCCGTACATCCGAAGTTCATTGTTCTTTACTTTTTAAAAAACAAAACGCACGTACATCTGAGAGGTAACGATTACGGAGACGCGTTCTAGTGTATTTTTCAGGGCATTTTCCCGGGTCTCGACGTCACTGATTCTTGTTTCACTCTATTGTAACGTTATTCAAAAGTGACACAGGTTTGTAGCTTAACCACACTTAGTGTACACTCTCACGGGTTGGAACCCGGGTCTGCGACTTCACAAATATTCTCTACGTCGTCTACATCCAATTTTGTGGCGTGCACTCAATGGGCTATCTACTATGGGTGCAGTGATACAGTCAAAACCGTCTACATCCAACTTTTTGGCGTGCACTCAATGGGCTATCTACTATGGGTGCAGTGATACAGTCAAAACCGTCTACATCCAACTTTGTGGCGTGCACTCAATGGGCTATCTATTATGGGTGCAGTGATACAGTCAAAACCGTATTGCGATATATTGCAATACAACAACAAAAGTTTGTTTTGTGTAACGACACCACTAGAGCACAGTGATTTATTAATCATCGGCTATTGGATGTCAAACGTTGGTAATTTTGATATATAGTCTTTGAGAGAAAACCCGCTACATTTTCCATTAGTATCAATGGATCTTTTATATGCACCCTTCCAAATACAGGATAGTACATACCACGTCGTTTGATATACCAGTCGTGGTGCACTGGCTGGAACAAGAAATAGCCCAATGGGCCCACCGCCTGCAATACAACAAACCGAATTGCAATATGTATTGCAATATAGTTGATATTATTTAAATTTAATATGTAACAAGCTAATGATCCAAGCTAGCCTACAGACCTTGCTTTAATGGTCTATTTTAATAGTTTTAAGAGAAAGAAATGCAATTTTTATTTGCTAGCGGGGACCAGTAGGCCTTTTTGAAAATGATGAGCAAAGGTTATTAAGTTATTTTAAAATGTATTTATTTTGAACATCAGTAAGTTCTTCAAGCATATTTAAGTATATATTCAACATGGTGAAGGTGGCATCATCAATGCAATATTTATGCAAGAAAATCCCGGCAAAAATCTACGTTATACCAAAAGAAATTATGAAAAACAAATGCTGACGTGCGAGGGTCAAAATCGACGCGCACGCAAACCAGAGACCATAAATTTATTTTATTTGGACTTATGCTAAATTATCTAATCCATATTTTTCTTCATGGAAATCAGCATATCTACTACTTGAGGATTCATTGCCGCTCTCCGTGCTGGGTCAATATATCCATCTGTACTGACGAAACGCTCTGATGGTACCAGGTGTGGGATAAATTAAAATTATTATCACTACCCTCGGGAGGGTGGAGAGAGGGGAGGGATACAAAGAGAAAGCAATAATAATAATTAAAACAATATTGTAAAATTTAAAAAAGCAATCTTTACCAAATAGCGTAAAAAATCATGATGAAGTTTGTATGTTTTATCTTGAATCATGAACGCAGGACAATAAAAAACAAAAAAACGTTTGATCATATCGGCGAAAAGGAAACGTGAAAGAAAAAGTATGAATGACGCATTTTATTCGTTTTGGGAAATAAGAGTACATGTATACAGTAAAATAGATTTAAGTCGTACTGCTCAGAGATAATCATTTTATTATATAGTTAACCACGATACGCATAGAAATGAGTTCACGAATTGTACATACTTAAGTTTTACAACCAACTACCAGCATGATTAATCGTAGATGTCTGAAATACTGAGAAAAAATATCTATCGAAATACTACCGTTCTGACCAGTTTTTTCCGGTCAGCATCATCATGTGCCGGGATATTGTTTTCATTTCATTTCAATTTATTATCGTGCTTATATCCAATTAAGGTTCAAGCAAGCTGTCCTGGGCACACACCTCAGCTATCTGGGTTGTCTGTCCAGAACAGTGGGTTAGTTGTTGGTTAGTGGTTAGTGAGAAAGAAGAGGGTGTAGTGGCCTTACACCTACCCACTGAGCCCTCAAGAACTCGTTCTGGGTTGGAGCCGGTACCGGGATGTGAGCCCTGTACCTACCAACCTGTAGTCCGATGGCTTAACCACTGGGCCACCGAGGCCGGTATATTGTTTTCGCTTGTCAGACCGGCAATTAGTTTACGTTTATAATCACACATCAGTGTCAGTCA